>NW_015114202.1:55763-86240 GCF_001443285.1 Poecilia latipinna | reverse complement strand
ACTAACTTCATTGAAACACAATCTACATCCAGCCGGACACGCCCAGCAAGAACAACCGCTTCTTCCCTTTCAGGGCCACATTGATACAGTACGGCAGTCGAAACATTGGTGTTTACATTCTTATCCGTCATGCAATACCCTCAGGGAGCCAACAAGTCCAAACACACAGGCAGACTCATAAAGGTCCGTCTGCAGTGATAAGAGGAACAAAGGACGCTGTGAGTGCCGATATGCCAGGACTCTCATCTCAGCATCCCTGAGTCACTCCAACCTGAATGAGACGGTCTGAGTTCAGCCTAAATAAAAGCAGCTTCTGTTATCAATGATTCACTTTTTTTCTACTGACAGCTCACAATAATTATCCTACGCACCAAGCATCTTTAATCCCGTGTTGTTCATGTCAGAGCAATCTGCTACAACAGTAAACCTTAGCGTGGTTATGTGGTGCTGCCTCACGCTGCGCCGCACGTGAACGGCGCTCGCGCTCGACTTGCGCCGTCTCCGCTGCCGAGGATGCGATTAACTACCCCCACTCGCTCGCTCGCTCAAGAGTTAGCTCATCTGATATCCAATATTTCCTCTGAAAAGCTCGCTCCAATTGCACCGAGCTCATTTGCAAGCTGCTGGAACAAAATGTGAGCTGTAAAGAAAAAGACGAAAAAAAAAAAAAAAAGAGAGAAAAGGACTGGACTGAATTGAACTGAGCAAGTCAATGCAGAGAAATGGTGTTCTCACAGACTGCAGCGATTTGGCACCTTTACTCACTTTGTCCTTTTGTAAGAATTACAGAACTAACTTTTACTGAGTACACAGCTCGTTCTGCTTTTCCTCATTATTAGTTGTACTTTTTCTATTTGTTGTTTTATTGCAACAAATACTTTTTACAGACTTCAGAGCCTGAACAAACAACAAGCTAGAAAAACTGACCATTTTAAACACGTATGGTTACTCAACCGAGGCAGATCCATGAGGCGCAGCGGAGCCGACGATTACGTAGCTGCCTCAGTATTTGAAGAAACTGATCACTTTGCTCTTCTGACCTCGGCCACGTCGAGTGCATTCCAGTCTGTGGGATTCCTCTCGCGGCTTTTTACTGCCATGTTGCCAGTTCTCATTCATTTCCAAACAATTATTAATAAAAAAAATGATTTAGTACTAATTAACAAAGCCCCAATGGCTCAGTGGAAAGTTTTAGTGCAGCTTTAAGCAATGCCGATTTGTAATTTGAAAACTAATAACTGAATAAATCATAAACGATTTATTTAAAGAGTAGATTACTTTAAATTATTTTTGAGCACAGCGACTGACTTTCTAATAATCAGAGACATAATAATGTTCACTCCACCCCAAACATTTGGAGAAAAAGGTAAGAAATCTCTTCAATCCTCATCTGAAGCTAACGATGCAAAGAGAAACTAGAGCTAGCTAGACGCTGGATTATTCAATGTTTTATGTGGAGCGAATGTACCATACTCCAGCTCTTCTAATCGGCATAAAATCTGTTCAGATTTATAGACAGCTTCTTTAATTTATCAATATATGGATAAAAGCTGAAATCAGCTTTTAATAGGAAAAACTTTTTAGGCGTTTCTGTCGTTTATTCAGGCTGCAAGAGAAAGCTAAACGTTCAACAAACGACAGGATGGTGGATGTAGACAGCATTTCGGGAATTTCAGCGTTAAAGTAGGGATAAATATTCTCTAAGGAATGAACTGTTTATTGAAAATAGTCCTTAAAATTAGAATTTCTGAAGAGAAACTGGAATTGGCTAAAATTAGCATTAGCGAGTCAAATCTGTACAAAACCAAAGATCGCACACTAGCCTCAAAATTCTGCTTGTTGGCATCTCTGTGTAAAACTGATAACAATAACCCAACATATTTACCATCAACACAATCCATTACGACACAATGTCCAATTTAGCCTTTAAAAAGCACAGGTAAACCGAGATTATTTGTGAGAAGTCACTGCATCACTACAAATAATCAAAGTTGAGAAATGCAGCTCTCCAGTGGGAGAGTATATCCAGGGAAACCCACATGGGTCAGACGGATTACGGCGGCAGGGCGTGGCGGCCCGAGGCCAGTCTGGTGGATTATTGGTCCTAATTGGGTCAGTCGTACATGTGTGAACAGGATTCATCACACCAATGTTTATCCCTCAAACAAATATCTCCCTGAACGGTCCCACTAGTATTCCTTTCAATGTCAATACCTCATAAATAGCAGATAATAGAGTCATTTCTGCTGCCTGTTCGTATGCGTTAACAGACAGCGTTTACTCCCGGTGGGGATTTTCTAATGTCACCAACCACTTAGCTCTCACTGAGAGGACACTCGGCAGAACTACATCTGAAAGGTGAAGGTTTAATTGATGTGGTGACCTTCTGGTTGCTTTATCAGCTTGTCACTTTGTTTACACTTCAACACTGTGCATAATACTGAACAGCATTCAGTTCGTGAACATGTGAAAAAGGCTTCGCCGTCCATCTGAGTCGTGGACCTGTAATCAGAATTTTTTAGAACCAGCATAGTTCACATAACAAGATGGAGACGAGCGTAAATATCATGAACTGAATGAATGAATGCTGTGGACGTGGTGGAATTATTTAACATTTGAAACACTGATGCAGATCAGAATAACTGGCTGCTACATCTCTCCTTTATAAGCACATTAGCTCTGGTATGTTTCATGGCCATTACTGAAAGAGGGCCTTTGCTTATTTCCAGGCTGGCTGCAGAGGCCGCGCACGCTGGATAATCAATTTGCTGCTACTCTGCATGCACCCAATCCCTGACAACCCTCTGTGCATTGTGAAAAGACGTGGGGGACGGAGGGGAAGACGGCTCGTCCTGCTCTTCCTGCCCCCCAGCTCTCTCTTGCTCTGTGCTGTCGACACAAGCACACGGATGGACACATATGCCCTTGAGCAACCACAATAGGGGGAGTGTCATGGCCCCTCGCAAACATCTGCCAAACACCTAAACGCTGACCAAGCAACTCGATGAAAAATGCCAGACTGCTTGCAGTCCTGTTTAAGCCCAGAAAACCCTTGAAAAATAGCATGAAAATGCATGCTAAAAGCAGCATTTGGTTAGCTCTTTCTAACTAAATATTGAGCTAATTTATACAAAACGCAAGATACAAATTGCTTAAGCATGTTTTATTACATTGAGCAGATATGACTCAAGAATTACCTCACACTAATGTGATTTATTTTTTAGTCAAGCACAAAATCAACCAGCCAGTGATTAAAATCAGAGATTTTTCGCACAGTGCTGTTCAATGATCCAGAGGACAAGTACAAGAAATAGAGTTTTTCCTCTCCATCCTTTAAATGTATCAAATTAGAGTTTCCTTTAGACATCAATTAAGGCTCAAAACAAAATCTGTAGGTCAGATCCAAAATATCAGAATCAGCCAGTAAAACAAAAAAAAACAAACAAAAAAAAAAAAACAGATTTTCGCCTGCACTTCTGATGACATTTGGGTGTTACACACTACAGACCCAAACAGAGAAGCACAAAGGAATCTGGTGCTGACCAGAAACGTCCAATTAATGGATTGATCAGTCTTGACCAATGACCAGATGGTTGAAACTTCAAGAACTTAATTCCAAAGAATTTACTTTAAAAGGCAAATAATTGTTCCTCTTCAAGTCAAGACTTGTCAGCTGTCATGATCCGTGGTTTTCTGTGTGTTTTTGAGTTTTTCAATGTGTTCCTGTTTCCCTGTGAGTCTCTGTCCTGTCCTCCCCGTTGATTGTCTCCCAGGTGTGTCTACTTACCTGATTACCCTCCATGTGTATTTAAGCCCACCTGTGTCTGTGTTCTTCGTCGGGTCCTTGTCGTTAATCTGTGTCTAAGTTGTCCATGTCTAAGTCACGTTTGTTTTCGCTCCAGTAGAACTGTGAAGTCCTGGATTGCGTTAGCTCTCGTTTTTGTCCTGTGTATCAGCTGCTACCGGTATTTGGCTGTGTGCCTGTCTTTCTGCCGTGCTGCCTGTTTTTGGACTGAGAGCTTCATCATTAAATTCATTATTTTCACCATAACCTGGGTTCCCTGCGTCTCTCCTCACCACCATCAACCACACTCATGACATCAGCAATTCATTTGGACTCAGAGAGAGAGTGAGATGTTTAACAGATAACAGAAAGGGTGAATGAAAAAGACTGGAAATGGACGTAACCTCATAAACTAATTCAAAGGTGGGCATCCTTAATCATTCTGCATTGACAGTGTTTTCTTCTACAAAATCGCGTAAAGTTCATATTGGTTTATCCGTCATGTGATCAGTCATGAGGAGATTTTTTTTTCACCTCTAATTGGAAATTATTCAGATAAGTCACGTCCGTGAGATAAGAAAATAAGACAAGGCAATGTTATGAAAACATGAAGAGAGAGAGAAAAAAAGTATTTCCTGGAGTCTCAAACAGGCCATTATGAATTTGAGACTAAAACCACGCTAGCCGACTCTGCTAAATACGACAAGTCAGGATGTTTGAGGCGATCCGCTAGAGAAGAAAGGTAGTGTACATCAAATCACCGTAAATGTAATAACCCCTACATGTTTGATCCAGCAGGTGCAGTTAAAACTCTCAGCACCCTAATAGGACGGCGTTCTCAGCATACCATCTGCAATGAAGACCTGATGAAAGAAGAGCATGGCTCCCTGCCAGCCTCTCTCTCTGCTCTGCAATCTGGCCATGTGATGAGGAGGTAGAGCAGGCGGTGCTGCAGCCTACTCCTCTCCCTTACTTCCACGCTCGCTGACTAACCCCCACCTTGAAAAACGCTGCATATGCCACTGCAGTTCTGCCAGAAACCACAAGTTTCCCCTCCAGCTCCTTTTCGGGTGACATTGGAATGATGAAAACCCGAGGATATGGAGTAAAAAAAGAAAAAAAAAGAAAAAAAGAAAAAAGTACTAGGGATTTAACAAATCCTCTTTTTGGTAGACTGCGAGAGATAAAGAGCAAGTGAGGCACATCTAGAAGAGACACTTGATCTTATAGAAGATTCATACAAGCTTAGACTAATGAGGCTGATAAGACTGACAGGAGAAGAGCTGAGGAAAGCCAGAGAGACTGCAAGAAAAACAAGTTTCCTCCGTCAGACGTTGTCGTGTTACTGGGTCATTAGCTGGTTCTGTTAGCGTCAGGAGGGGGGACGGAGTTAATCATCGGATCGAAGCAGGACACACACCACTGTCATGACTAAGGAGGCAGCTAATACTTCACAGCACCTGATGACTCAGGGTCACAAATAAGCAGGCTGATCACATGACGTTTAAAAAGAACATTCTTTTAAGACACACTTTATATCCACAAGGATGCCTCAGTTAAAATATTTAACCTATTCAGTTAAAACATTTTTAATTTGCAGCATCTCGATCTGGCATGAGTTATTTTTATTAGCCACTGTTACAAACCCTGTGGCTTGTTTCAACCCGTCTTCTTCATGTTTAAAAGTCCTGTGGCCTAGAGGCCTATAAAAAAATCAAAACTTTGGCTTCAGTACATCACAACCTTACTTACTCATCTCTTGAACGTGTTGTCAAAGGACATGAGAAAAAAAAACTAACAACAAAAGGGCATTACAAGTTAATAATTAATAGAAATTCAGAGATGGCTTTTCCTCGCGATACAGATTTCCATTTTTTTTGACGTCTGATTTGCACATTTTAGATTGCACCAATTCAGGGTGTTTTTTAAATTTATTTTAAAAGAACACACACAAAAAATGACAATGCACTTTGAGTTTCTTAACTAACTTTTGTCGACTGAATGTTGCATCCCTAATAAATATGTCAATAAATTGCTTTGGTTTTTTGGAAAAATGGTAGAAAAAAAAAGAAAACCACGTGAAGTAAAAAGTTCACCAAGTGAATGAATAACTTTAATCTATAACATTTTATTTGCATCGAGAAGGTGCAACGCAAACTGTAAGTGCATGCCCAGAGATAGTGCAATCATAAACTACAGAGCCATAACAATGTCTGTGATTAAGCCCTAATGAACTGGGCGGTGATTGCAGGTCAGTCTTTAAAGTGACCTCTGGGTTTCACCCCCATCAGGAACCAACTGTGGATTTCTCCCACAGACTCCTCAGGCATGTAGGCCACATTCAGAGGGGGAGGGATTCCTCTCTGCAAGCCTTTTATTCCCTTTCAGTCTGTTTTGCCTTAACCGTCCACCATTCAGTTTGCTCATTCTCCGGCTCTTTGCAAAAGACCTCCAGAAGAGAACGGCTCTTGGGAGGACGTGCAGACAAACCTGCATGAACTCAAAGACGTGGTTTGTGAGGATGCTCTCATGTGTGTGCCAGTAGATTGCTTACTTGTAGTGTTGCCTTGCATCTGAATGATGCATTTTGACTCCTTGCTCGTTTCCCTGGAGTTGAAGGGTCGGACTCGAACAGCAACTTTTACAGACGCCCCAGACATTCTTGCTGCTCAGGTCGGACTCCCAAGTACGACTGCTTTTATATTCCTCCTGAAGAAAACACACAAAAAACACATCCGTCTAATCAAAAGTATTTTACCAAGATGCTACACAGAATCCACTTAATGCATAGGTCCTATATCAACCCTACAGGCACATAACATATAGTACGTATTATTTATCTGTCAGTTGTCGCATGTAACAGTTTTCCATTTTGTTTTCTGTGTAGAGTCAGTAGTCAGGGTTTATTGTTAAAGCTTTAGTACCCACAAACAACAACAAACAATCTATGTTTAACTTATTTGAAGATGAGTGCATTTTCTTTTTTCCCCAAATCAACCAAATAGTCTATTAGGTCGTGTTTTAAGGTAACTGTACATAAATGTCCAGATTTTTTATTTTTTTTTTTAATTTTTTTTTAAAAAAAAAAAAAAAAAAAAAAAAAGAAATCTAAGATGAACATCTTGTAAGTTTGAAGCAGAATCTTCTTTACTGCTGTTTTTAATGGTAAAAATGCATTCCACAGTAAAGAGCATTTGATTGAATCAAAGAACTGTAACAAGTTAAGAAGCCACATTTACACTGACTATGGAAAAAGACAGTCAGGGATTATTAAACATTTTATGGCAATACCTATAATAAAATTTTTGAATTAAGCAATTTCTTGTTATTTTTGAGCCAAACTGTTCCATTTTCTAACTTGCAAATAGTTATTACATCTTTAGGGATGTTCTCCCCCCTCTTACATGCAAAAGTGGACACCTAAACATAATTGTTTAATGGGCCTCATTCAATCTTGGGTCGCCCCTGTATCTATGAGTTTACTAGATTACAATCCGTGCTTCTTTCTGTTCGCTCTTAGTCCATTTCAGCTCTAGATTCCCAAATTGTCCCTTGTTTTTTCCATATTCTAGCAGTCAGCCATACTTGCTGAAGCATACGCCCATGAAATTCTATCTCCCCCTTTTTTCTTGCTGAGGGCTACCGCGGGACAACGAGCCCGGGGGCCCCGTCTGCTGCTGCATGCGACTCTGCACTGGTGCAAATGAAGAGCGTCTATTTCTAATACTTGAAAATTAAATTCGCCGATGTTAAGAAGTGGGCTAATCCTCGTCTGCTGAATGTTGTGGGAAGAAGAGTTAAGGCTCCCATTAGCAGCGTAGGCTGGGACGCACTGTTCACGTTTGTTCAGCAGGAAAGGTTAAAACCATTTAAATGGCTCCGACAACTGGAGTTTTAAACCATAATTGTAACATTTGTTCATTTGAACACTGCTAAGACATGCCGAAAGGTTTCTGGTTGGGGTTTCTATCAACATTAAGCGCTAGCAGCTAACCAACTGTGCATAAACGTAACCCCTTTGAACTATCAACATCATTTACTTTGCTTATTTCCTAAAAAATAAAAGTAAGCGTACATTCCGTGACATAAATATGTAACGGACACGCAGCTCTATGACTAATGTTGGCACCAACAGACAGCTGCTCGCCAGCAGAAATTAATCTGACATAACAACCATTAAGGTTATACATATAATGCATGTTCCCAGTCCGATCGTTCATACTCACGTTTGACGACTCTATCCAAGGCGGCACCACCGGACAGTGGGGAGAAATAACGTTAGCTTGCGGCGTCAGGATGTGTTGTTGGTGGTTTTTAATCAGAATCTGCACACACGTAAACTGCTACCATGCCCTCTTCCGTGGAAAACACCCATTATAGCGGTATCCTCCGCCGTATGGATATGTAAAGTACAAAATGTGAACAAGGTGACTCGGTGAAATAGCTTGTTTTTTTTTTCCCCGTAGCGACAGAAAAAAAGCGGCCACCCGTCTGCGCCCGAGCGAAAATGGAAATCGATGGATCGCCTTGATTTACCGAAGAGATTACGTCAACTCCCCTTCAGCGTGCTGACTGACAGGCCAACGGACCAATCAGCGCAGAGAAGTGGGTGACTAAGACATCAGGGAGCCAATGAAATCGGAAATCTGCGGTGTGGGTGGAGCCTCTCTCTCTCCATTTTTCTACCGTGACGCCACACTGCAGGATTTCTACCCCACCTCTCCCAGCGCCGCTGTCACTGTGTCGCTAGGGTCACCGCAAACCAGCGCCGCCTAGCGAGGATTTGAATGAACCTTTTTTAATGATAAAGGATGCGTCCTGCAAAACTATTTTTAACAATTAAGGAAACAAAAATGGCGGTTTATGGTGCAGTCCCTTTGTATGTTTTTATGTAATATCTGAATTTCTACAACAGAATAGCACCAGCGGTACAAAGGTTTTTGAATTCATTTTTTTTTTAAATATTTAAAAAAAAAATCAGCTGAATTTGTTTTACAAAATAAACAGTTTTTTTTCTTTGCAACAGGTAATTTTGTTCTTGAATCTTAAAATAGAGGGAAAATATTTATTTTCCTTAGTATTTATAAACAGTTTTACTGAGTACATGTAATTGGCAACGCATGTATATTTCATTCAGTATGAATGAAATACACGTTTGAGCTTTCTGAAGCTTATTTTAAGCCTCGGAAACAAGAACATAATGTAGCTTAGTGTAGTGTATTTATATTTGATGGAAAGTTCTGTGCTCAGACATGCTCATGGTAAATGTATCTAATTTCAAACTACACCAAAAACACCTTTGCTATTATTGAACCCCTGCCTTTAATTTGTCTGGTTTAATGTGTGAAGGTGGATGATTTAACAGAATCAGGTGCTCGTTACGGAGGGCAGATTCTGACGTAATTGACAACAAACAGAAATAAATGTTAGAACCTGTCCTCCTTACATCAGCTCTTCAAGTAAATTAAAAACCATTAATGTTCAGGAAAGCATTTCCAAAATTTGTACTACATTGTCAGGACTTGTATAATGTTTGTGCACACACACAAAATAAAAAATGCCTGCAAATACTTGTACAAGTTTCAAAAATGCTCGTAGATATACAGGAATTATATAGGAGGCATGTTTATCACAGACTTGCATGGAGCTTTCCTGTTAAATGAAATACTTTGAGCATTTAAAGAGCTGAAATGGCTGTTGCATGAAATTTAGAGTAACATAAAATAATTGCCCATACATAAATAGCTTCGTTTCTGGTAGTTTTTTTTGTTGTTTTTTTTTCATATTTGTCTCTTCCCTCGCTGCCCAACCTCTTCTATAACACAGATACTTGACCTTGAGGTGACAATGAGGCTTTTATCTTCAGATCCAGAATACATACAAGTAAATCAGATTAATGAAGTCAGCATCAAAATATAACTAAACAGTTTTTTCTTCTGAAGTTCCTGCTTATTACGTTCTAAGACTGAAATAACATTTCCTTTGAAGATTAAATTACATTAGCCTACATCCTTTATGGTTCCACTTGTCATCCATAAGCACAAACATGAGCTGAAGAACACAAACAAGTTCACAAATATTCACACTGCTTGGCTCTGCTCTCACTCGAGATTTTTTATAAAGCCAAGATATTAAAAAAACAAAACAAAACAAAAAAAAAAACAGAGCAACTACTGTAAAGATGACTGATGAGCTTTTGCAAACGGATTTCTGCTAAATTGTAATACATAAACCAGCAAAACTGTTAATTATCACTTGATATAATTCACACAAACTCAAGAGACAAACTTAAAAGTTTTAACTTTATTATGTTTTGTTTTTAGAACCATGATAATGGTTTGAGACAAAAAGGGTAAATGCAAATAAAAATCCAATCAGGTATCCTTTTTTCCCCCCCTTCCACTCAAAATGTTGTTTTCATTGGTAGTAGTGACATTAAATTCAGATGATTTGGAAAGATCCCTTCAAATCAGTAACACAGCCTGACACTAACGAAGGGTTTGTTAGAAAGGCCGAGAGCCCTGTTTCTCCCTCATCCAGGTGTGGATCCTCTCCTTCAGCTCAGGCACTGCAGGAGTAAAAAAACAAAAAAAACAAACATAAAAACAAACACTTCAAGTCAACAAATTTGAAAAAGCGTAAAAGTTGTTTCTTCCAACATTCGAGAACGCTTTTACTATTCTTGGTCGTCCAACAAAGACCCATCATGATGATGTTACCTGACTCCAGCATGCTCTCTGTGAGGGGCTGCCTGTTGAAGGGATCAGTGGGGGAGTTCAGCAGGTGGCGCAAGATGATGGATCTGTCCATAATGTTCCCAGAGGGCAGCATCACCGGGTCAGTCATCAGAGTGTCCATCAGAGGGTCTAAGGTAGTATACAAGTAAGACAAGATTAGGAGAAAAATATAGTAAACTTTTTTGAATTACACTTTTTATTTATTTTTTTTTAATTCTGAAATGCAACAGGAAATTTATAATTTTTAAATTCTAAAGTTTAGAGCCTTTTAGTTTGTTTCCACCACACAGCCTTCAAATTTGTTCACCAGTTCAAACTGTGCATGAGTTTAGAACGAGGCAGGTCGTCTAGTTTTAACCAAACACCAAAAAATATGGTATTTAAATATAAAAACAATGAATGCTGAGTGCAAATTACCCCCCAAAAAATCCATCCTAAACAGCTGAACAGGTGCCTTAATATGAATATTAGTTCACCTAAGAAAACAAATGAACCAAATACCCAATAAAAACTTATGAGTGCCCCCTATATATTGAAATGTCACAGAGTTGTTCATGTGAATCCTGCAGGTTACAAAAATAAAAAATAAAAAAACATGCCGTGCGATATCGTAACGACAGACAGCTGTTACGCCCGTGTCCTGGACGACACACTCCCATCAACTGTGGTGGGCTGGCAGGCATATCTGGGAATCAAAGCTGGTATGCAGACCGCATTCTCTTTGTGGATTATATTAAGTCTGTGGTTACAGGATAGCTTTGCTCTAAGCTGTCTATATGATCCGTATGAGCTGCCATAACCTGCTGCAAATGTCTGGAATTCAATGAAGACCTTCTCTGTCTACACTGACCTGGGGGTCACGCCGAAGCGGCTGTTTCCCCTGAGGGCAAAGGTTAATTTACGCACTGAATATGGATCGCAGAGTTCTTACTCTGCATTTACATATTACGATGTATTGCTTAGGAACAACTCAAATTTGACATCGGAAAAAAAAAATAATAAAAATTGTGCTTCATTTACTTGATGTCTTGAAACATCTAGGATTCATCCTTCCAGTTGATTCTATAGTAATTTCTTATAAAGTTTGCAACCGTCTTGTTTATATCCTTAAATATTTTAAAAAATCCTAAGAAGATTATACTTATAAAACTTGATTTGTGGTTCTTTGGGTGGAGTCAGTTTAGAAGTAGGGATTTATAACTTGAGTTATATAATCCACGTTATATTCTCTGTCCAGACTTTATTCTTTATTGAAAGGAAATAATTGTAGAATATGTGCAAAATGCAGAAGACTGAGAATAAAGTACTGATTTTGCTTTGTAACAGTTACTAAACACCCAAATATTAGCTTTGCTGATTGGAGAAACGGACCTTTGAACTCATCAGGTGCGTCACTGTAGTCCATCTCTGACTGGGAGTTCTTGGCGACTATTTCTTCCACCTTCTCGGATAGCAGCTTGAATTTCTCAATGGCAATAGAAGACTTAATACCAGCCTTTCTCATCTTGGAAATAACCTCCTCAAAAAGCTCCCGGCTGTATGATCGCTGCAAAGAAAACAAAGATCCACAGCAGTCTGTTAATGATATTGTGGAAGAGGAAAAGCTATCGCGGGGCCACGACTTTGCCAGGTATAAGAGTAAACATTTTCAATAGAAATATTTCCAAATAAAACACTATGAATTTAGTCTCTGAATCAAAATCTTTGATGCGGTCGGCGCCAACCTGGTCATCTGCAATCGCTTTAGCAAAGCGGGCGCAATCCAGTTGAAGGTAGATGTCTGTCAGCTGGTCTAAGAGCTTTTTGGGCTCAAAGCCGTATTTCTCTGGGTTCTCCACCTTCAGGTCCCGGCACTTGGGCCCACAGAGCTGCTGAAGGTTAAAGTTCAGCATAGCAGCTAAACGAGGTCCGAGCTCCTGTGCGGAGAAAAGAGGACGGGCTCAGAAATATTGTCTGGTTTGAAATCACCGAGTCAGGCTCATAATTTCAACTTTATTGCAAACAATTAGTTCCTTTTTATGGAAACAGCTTCACTTAATGCATGGAGTGAATCTTGTGGGACGTGCAGAGGAAGCAGCAACACTCACAGGCCTGAGGAAAGGCTTCTGAACCTGCTTGGTTAGGATGTGGAACATTTCAACCGTTTCTGTAGCCAGCGCCAGATAAGAGCGAGACACTCGCTCATCCTGAGTCAGCTGGGACTGGCGGCTCTGCTGCTGCTCCTGGAAGTTTGAAGAAGAAAAAGAAAAACTGGTCGAATAAACTGTGCCTTAGCATATCTGGTGCCATGTTTTGAAATTCAGAATAAACATGTACGAAAAAAATCCATCGATATTACTGCAACATAGCAGGGAGCTCTTGATTTAAAAAAATGATAAAAAAAAAAAATAATAATAATAAAATGGAGTACAGACTCTGGGCAGCTGATCCCACTGCTCTTTATTCTTCATCTCTTCCTGAACTTCATGGATGCGCTTCAGGGACTCAAGGCTCTCGTCTAACAAGAAGGTGGTGTCGTTAATCAGCATGTTGATGTAGCGCACAAACTGCTTGCCAGAGCTGGGGGAGAGGAGACGAGATACAAGCGCAAATCAGGTCGGAAACACCCAAAATGTCTCAGAATTGAGCATCAACTGTTTATTTTTAGTCACGTGTCAATTTTTGCAATCGACAAACTCACTTGAACTCCTCCATGAAGGTGCCATGGTGGGCAATGTTCTGCCAGAGACTCTTGAAGATGGTACTGATATGGTACCGTATAGTGAACTTATCGTAGAACTCGCTGGTAGCACCAGTGTGCTCAACATCTAAAGAGAAAAATGCAACGATTTAGTGAAATACTAAAGAGGAACATCTACATTTGTACAAAACCTGGATTTAAGTTTCTTTTTTTTTTCTTTTGAAAGTACACACGATTCAGTTGACTAAATATTGTGACGCAGCTTTGTTTTTAACATTCGAGCTCACAAATTAGGAATAAATTATGCACAATGGAGAAGTTCAAAAGAGAAATAAAGTAGAATTTTGTCATTAGAATGGAAAAAGAAAACTCATTCAGTTTTAGAAGTGGTTGTTTAGGGTTGTCGACCTGCTGGAAAGTCAAAAAGAGTTGACAAGTACATTAAGCAGAAAATGTAGAGTCCAGCTAAGCAGCAAAACCATTTGTAAAAATGATCACCTATGTTACAAACAAAAAGATTTAGTAACTGTTCGAAGCGAGAAGGTTGATTAAAATATTTTCAAAGCTGATATATTGACTAATGAAGAGAAATATGAATAGATTAAAATCTATAGATACAGAATCCACAGGTCAGAAATCAACTCCATCCATCTTCATGATAACCTAAAAGCGTATGCTGCCACCATTGTAAACAGATACAGATATTGCACAAGTAGGATTAGTCACCATACTAAATATAGGAGCACACAAACGGGAAAAACTCTTCAGTCACAAGCAGACAGTTTCAATGTACAGAGGATCAGACCCACCAGTGTAAAACTTCATGAGAGCAGGGACCAGGTGTTTGATGGACAACGGGTGGTTCTCCATCATTTCAGAGAATCTCTGAGTGCGAGGCTGTACAGCAGGGTTGGTGACAAACAGCACTTCCACCAACTTGGCTATAAGGTAGGGGTTCCTGATGTAGTGCTGACTGCAGATGAACACGACCAAGAAGGTGACAACGTCCTGGACACACGGCTCATACAGAACCTGGGGAGAGTACCTGCAAGGAATAAAGGGGCAGTAAAGAAGGGAATTCTCTAAAGTACTGCGTGCTGAAAAATGCTAATTATTCACACAGGTGCAATAAAACTTTGCAATGGAAATAAAATGATTTCATCCAGTTTTATTACGTCTTAAACATGTGAAGGACTTACTGCACGACAAAAAGCAGAAACTCTGCCACGTCTTCAACGTAAAACTCCGGCAGAGCAGCAAAGCTTTTGGGAATCTCAGGGTTCAAAGGAAGGGTAATGCTGAAAAAAGGAGAACATTTTGTGGCGTAAAGTTTATTTTTGAAGAATGGCAGTAGAGACAGGGAAAAAAAAAAAAGATAAAAACAGTTGTTCTTTTTCTGTTAGCATCATGCCAAACAGTAGCATGGTCAGTCGGTGGTATGCCGACTCACTTGGGGTAGGCCGGGTCCACCATGCGAAGTATGAGCTGAATGACTGTGCTGTAAAACTGCAGACATCTGCGCAGCAGGTTCTCGTCCAGAAGGCCCACGTCAGCGCACGCTTTGGCTCGCACCAGTTTCTGACAGGACAGTCAGACATGATAAGCATCATGTCTCAGGAAATACGTTCCCTTGCATAATCACTTATTTGTCAGCTTTTCAGCACACAGAACAAGTACGAGTGTCCAAACGGAGTCAATTCTGACGGCAGACAATCCTGGCGTGTCTGTGCCTTTAAGCCGGTCCCGAGGATTGGATCAATATATAGCAGACAGAGGGTAAGAGAATCTACCAGGACTGACCTTGAGCTGGGTTTTACATCGCTTCAGCATTTCTCTGTGCCGACTAGCCAGGGGAGAGTCTTTCCATTGGCTCTCACTGTTTTTCAGCTCCTCTACAGTCCTAAAAATGTGAAACGAGGTTATAAATAACTCGCTGGATGAATAAGTTATAATCATTCGCCATGTACGAACTACCTGTTGAGTTCACGGATGGCGCGCAATCTGCGGATGTAGCGCCGACAGCATGGCAGGATGGACAAGTGATGAGTGTGAAGTGTCAAGAAAAAACACTCGGTGGGGAACTTGGGCTCTGAGAACTTTGAGGGATCCTCATCTGATGATGTTCACACAGACGAGAAAAAAAACAACCCATTATACTTATTTACATTCTTTTTCAGCCAAAGGAATTATCTCTGCATCCTAAATAAAGAACAGAAGGTTGTATTTATTTTATTTACTTTGGGGTTTGACAATCCACGCTAAAAGTATTTTTTTCCTTTTTCTCTACTTACGCAGCTCAGCCATCCAGCTCTTTAGCTCCTCCATGGTGGCTTTAAGACGAGTCTCTTCCAGGCTGACGACAAGGCGACACCGCGGATGGAAAATGTAGTATGGGTCCACTGTCTCCAGTTTTATCTTCATGCTCAGCTGCTGCAGCACCCACAAGAAGTTGAGCATGAAGCCATCTGTCGACACCAGCTTGTCATCGGTCTGAGAGAAAGAAAATGGCAAATGTCGCTCAAAAAAACCTCGTCAAAACCTGAGTTTTACCGAGAGGCATATTACGGGTGCAAACTTTATCTTTGCAGTTTAATTTTTCTTTTGACACAAATCAGAAACTCAAATATCATGCTCAAGCTGCTGTTGTATGAATAAAGGATGCGCGCCGCGTACCTGCATCTGAGCTTTCTTCACATTGTAGTTGACTAGAGCTGCCATGTAGTTGAGAGCTAACTCGCGCGTTTCTCCGTTCAGCAGAATATTATGGAGAACTTTGAAAAGGTCACCCTGATGAAGGAAATAAATTATTATGATAAGAGATTAAGATAAGTAAAAGTAAAAAAATAAATTAATTAATTAAACAAAAACATGTGAAGGCTCACCCTTGCTGACTCCAGATAGTGCTGCAACGACTGGCTGACAACTCGGGTGTTCTCCATGGTGATGGCTGGGCCAGAGAAATACTTGTCCCCTACTTTGGTCTAAACAAGGGAACAAGCAATTTTTGTTCAAAGTCCCAAAGGTTTTGGGAAATGATGGCAAAAAAAATAATAATAATAATTATATATATTGCAAGCGTCTGAGCCTCAGTGCATGGAACATAAATACTTAAATATTTATTCTGTATTCACGGTGAGGATTTCGAGTACAGTGATATTGCGATTATTAGACTTTTGATACATTGTGGTGAAATTATACAAGTTGAATGTGCAACTTACATCATCCTCTGCAAATACTGAAAGGCTAAAGAACGCCCCAAGGTAGGATAATCTCTGAATTTCTCTGCCACAACCAGGGCTCAGAGGTTTGGGACACCACAGAGGAAGTGATGTTGCCTACACAGAAGAAGAGGAGTGACAGATTTACATGTTACACTAAATAATAAACAACAAACTCTGGGCTTTTTTCCAACCAAGAGTTTTCTGGGTATTACTATAATAGTAGTAGTACTAATTCCCTTTAGAGTATTTAATTGTGCATTGTGAGTTAATAAATAAAAAATGTATAAAATTAAAAACCAAGAATTAAAAATTAAATTGATTTGCATTTTTCATTTATATCGTTCATTTAAAAAATAACTTGATAACTTCAGTCATAGAAAAAAAAGTATCAAGGGAGGGTTTCAAATTACTTCTACATATTTAATTGCAATAGAAAAAACATTTGTCGTTATTAAATTAAATGCACACAAACAAACAAAAAAATCTATCTTATAGCTCTGAAAAATCATACTTATACTCACCAAGTTGCACACGGGATGAGTCTTTCCAAACTTAATTTCACAGAGCTCAGCTAATGCCTGTAAAAAAAATAAACAATCTTTGACTTCTTAAAACTTAAAAAGAAATATTAAACAACTTTAGCATTAAGTATTAGTCATCCGGCAGTAAACATCAACATTTCAGCAGAACAAGGCGAAGGCCGTGAAAGGACATTTCATTATTTCATCTAGATGACATAAAATGATATGTCAAGTAGAAAAGCTGTCACTCAGGCTTTTTTGTGTGGCTTCTTCTCTCTTTGCTGCCAATTGTTCTTTCAAAGTCTTTGACATTTCTCCCTTTCCGCTCTGCAGGCTTCTGTCTTCTTACCATGAGGGGGAATTTAAAGTTGTCGCTGTCAAAGGAACATTCTTTCACTGCCAGAGCGAGCCCATGGAGAATGGGAATGAAGATCTGGAAGACATGTTTGGAAATGCCAGTGTTAATTAGCACCGCAACTTTTAGGACTTGGAGATTTGCATTTCTGTTGTTGGCTTCAGAGACGTTCAGAAGATTCTCTCATTATTTACATTTATAAACATAAAGTACAACTATGAAACAGAATGAAATCATTCTGCATTGTTAATTAAAATGTAAAACACAAAATATGGTATTGTGGTGAGCCGACTTTCCTCTCGGCTTGCATCATTGCAGACTTGAAGCTTATTTGTAATTTTGATAAGAGTTTGTAAAAATAAATAATTTACTGTTCGAGATCAGGAAAACATCTAACGGTGATATTAATGCTGAATACTGCTACGAAAATATTAATCATGAATAACCTACATTTTTCTATCTCTCTGATATATGACGACCATTGTCATTCAATATTTCATCTTTAATGTGATTTATGCTTTCTTAGTAGTTTATTAGTGGAAGACACAATCCATGAAGACATAAAGTAATCACTAGTTTTTTGTGTAATAACGATGCAATTCCAGTAGATGATTTATCTTTAAGTCTGTATTTTGCAACATGTCTCAGGGATCACTGTAGCCGAGTTTCTACTATGCAAAAGCGAAGGAGTTAGTCCCAGAACTTTGTATTTTACACTGCCAGATTTTCCAGAACCAGGCTGGTTAGTTAAAATACAGTTTCTACTTTAAAAATATTATGACACTTTGGAGGTGAAATAGAGCCCCTTTAAGCTATACAGCAGGAATACTTGTTATTGCTTGCAAGCGCAACTTTCAAACTCTAGAAGAAGGCTGAGAAGAGTCAACACACACAGCAGCCGAAGAGTCCAGACTGCGATTAAAACACAGTGGAATCACACCGATACAGCATTAATCTCAGACTCTTCTATCAGCGTTACAGCTTAGCAACTAAAGTCACTCAACACTTTACAGAGATATTTCACTGTATCAGATTATATGTGATCTGCTCTGATCCTGGAGTCTCGTTCAGCTGCTTGGTGTCTGGGAGACGGTAGAAACAAAAAGGAGGGACCTCCAGATGCAAAAATAAAAAGCTGTCATTTTCAGAAATACAGTGGAACCTCCGAATACAAACACACCTGAATATTTTATTCGTAATGCAGTTTACGCATCTATTTTGGGTAGCATAAATCTCTGCAGTTATAAAGTAATCAAATTTCTACAAACATCTCAAAGTGCAAGAACATGCAGATGTCAATGTGCTTTCATGTTGACTGCAACCCAGGAGAAAATAATGCAACTTCTACACCAGCACAAATTGCATTATTGCCTTCCGCACTGACCAGTTAGTATGGAAAGCCACTGTTGCCAAAGTTTTCATACATTTTGGGCCCGGAGCAGAATCTTCTTGGATAGAAAGCAAAAGCACACCATGATGTCTTTCCTTCAACAACAATGAATTGTTTGTGTTTTTTTTTTGTCCTTTCAAAAATCATAAAAAAGTTTATATGTTATGATTCATGCTTTGAAGACTCCCAGCAAAGGAGTAATATCGGAAAAATTGAAAATGACTATGATTTTGACTGCCGGGCATGTTTTACTGTAGCGTTGGGTATCAATTATTTAAGTTTCAGTGGGGAACAGCGTCTCAAAAAATATGTTTTAGATGTAAACTGCATATTGGAACCGGTTACATTTGTATTCAGAGGTTACACGGTAAAACTATAACTCGTGATTCTGCCAGAATGTCTGAAATAAAATGGCAATCTGGTCACTGAACACAGAAGGCCGTGCTCCCCACCTGTTTGAACACTTCCTCTTCCTGGTGGGTGATGCGCACCAGCTCCTGAATAAAGCCATATGGAAGGTTCCGACACAGCATGTAAGGTACCAGCAGAGACTGTTGGAGGGGGCTCCTACACGCAGTTAGAGGAGACAAAAGATAATTAACCTTCTCCGGATGCAAGGAGAAAGAGCAGTTGCTATGGAGACAAAATAAATAGCTGAAATGGAAAAAAGGGAATGGCTTCACTCACCGAGGCTGAGTCAGAGCCCCCTGCAGGACAAGGGCAACATGGGAGATACACTGAGAGCGAATGTTACTGAGAAGCTGGCTGACATTTGGTTGGCTGCACATCTGGAAAAATAAACAAGATACATTATTTCCCTGGTTTTGAAATGGGAACGAGAAGATGGATTTCACAGAATCAGATCAAGAAAATACATTTTTAAATAATGTTCTTTTGAACAAGACTGGAGCTTATCAGAAATAAGACTTTAGCGTCAGTCGTCATGTCACACTTATTCAGGAAAAAGATCCAAAAATGAACAATGTTTTAATGCATCCTCTTAAGTCAGTTTTCTTACTCGTCTGGAGATAAAGACACAAGTACAAGGAATCTCCTCTTGCAGACAGTCGCCTACCTTGGGAGCTTTCCTCTCCTCCATGCCAACGCTGTCAAAACGCTCAATGAGGTAGTTCAGCATCTCTGTCTCTTTGCATGCTTCAATGGTGAAACGGTCGCTGGCTGAATCGCATGACATCCCCCCTCCACAGGCACCCAGACTACAAACAGACACATGAAACACAGAGAGAGGATTGTTGGAGAACAGAAGAAAACCCTGCTGTGTTCGGGAGAAGGTCCATCACATCAAACCATCACGTCAACAAACGCAAAACTCTGAAGGATCCTGCGAGGAAACAAGCTTATTAAATAGCATCGCAAGTCTCACCAGGGCTTCCAAAGGGGGACAAAAAGGGCTTAGAAGAGTTCAAATTATTAAATTGTTTGCAGCAAATCCTTGCAGGCAAAACTCACCTTTATCCGAGTCTCATGTCATTTCATTTCATTTAGGCATTTATTAAAACAATGAAGAGATAAAAGCTCAAACTGCTGTTAGTGGTCAGCTGCAACACGGTACGAGTGGCTTCAAAGCCTATTATGTATTATATGAAACTTGGTTATAAACATGCAACGCGTCAATAAATCACCACTCCTCTCAAATATAATGTATGATAATACCCTAAAACAACACAGCTTTGTCAGGTTATAATGTGTAAAACCTAAGAACAAAATGTTGGCAGTTCAGGGATGCTAACTGTGACTGACAAACTATCTAAATCTGTTAGCCAAAGCTGCAACAAAGTAAAACGGCACAATAAGCCACAAAAAATGTCAAAATCAGAAGATTTTCCATCTAATCCCACCTGAGATGTTCTTTAATACTTACCACCTACATAAAAAGAAACGTTTAATGAACCATCTAACAGCTGGACGACCATCAGCTTCTGTGTTCTGAATCGTATATTTGCACAACCCTAGTGGTAAACCTGCCGGAGCCACTGGATGGACCATGCAGTGAGCACATCCCTGTGCAAGCGTGCACACACACGCGTCAACACACACCGAGCACTGGTGTACCTGGACCCAAACTGAACCTGTGCAAAATCCTCCTCCTCCACCACCTCCTCCTCCTCAGACTCTTCATCACTGCTGTCTTGAGACATGTCAGAAAGGGCAAAAAACAGGAACGACAAGGGGCTGACAGGACGAGAAAAGGGAAGAGGTGAGAGAAAGAATGTATGGACAGGAAGAGACAAAAAAAAAAAAAAAACTAATGTGGAACATGGATACATGGAGGAAAGTAGGACAAAGAAAACGGTACAGCTCTGTAAGTCCTACTATGGATGTGTACTTGTAATGTTTTGAAATATTTAAGCTTTTCAAAGTGCAGCTTTAACACAATGAGACAGCCACCCCCAGAAGCTGTCTTATTGTCCCACTATAGTGAGACAAGGACACTTTAGCTAGATCCCACTTAAAAACTTTAGACACATTTAGAAATGGATTCATCAGATCCAATTCCAAGAGTCGGATAGTCGGATAATTTATATGCAAAACGGTCAGGAAGCCTTACTGCATTAAACTCCTGTCTGATTTTATGTCTGCCTCGCTCTAAACAAGCTGTTTGTGCAGCCTATATTTAAAAATAATACCATTAAAATTAAAAATGGAATATGTGTGTAATGACAATGGTCCCAACATTTTCAGCATAACATTTGCTTGTTGGACCCAGTAACTTTTATTACCTAGCTCTTTGCCATTAGTGACCAATAAATCTCTAAGTTGTTCACTGATTTATAGAGCAGCAGTAAAAATCTTCAGCTAAAACGATCAGTGATTTGTCTGAGTGAAAAGTAACAAAGCAGGCTGAGAAGAGAGAAAAGAAAGTCGGCCCAACTTATAGATCAACACATCCTATGCCTAACATAAAACTGTGGGATTTGCAAAACAAAATGTTGTGTGTGTGTGTGTGTGTGTGTTTTTTTATGTGTTTATTGACTAGATCACGCCAAACACACATACAAATGACAGATGAGATACCTAGATGATGGGATCCTGGCAGCAAAGGCAGCCTGTCGAGAACTCAGTCTGGGAGAAGGAGGCACCACAGGAAGGGTTGGGGAAGGGGGATGGCTGCCTGAGCTGGGCGAGCTCAAATGAAGGGACTGGGGGCTTAAAGGCGTTGCCGGAACCGGGGTGTTTGGAGGAACGGAGGGCGCAGCTGGGCTGGGAGAAAGACCAGGGAAACTATATCCTCTATAAACTGGGCTCAGGGGGGAAGAGGCCACCCAGGGAGTGGTGACAGAGTATGGTCGATATCTCTGAGAGATGGGCATGGGGGTAGATGACGGATTGAGGGAGTGCCTGGTACCGGCGGTGGCAGGTGGGCTGGGGGGAACTACAAACTGTGGCGTAGAGGGTGGAGCAGGTGCAGCGGGGGTAGAGAGAGACGGGCAAGTCCTCTCTGCTGCATTCAACGCCATTGGATGAGGACTATTCCACCCATCCAAACTGTGGATAGCATTGATAACAAGATCATCATTGGCAAAAAGGCTCTGTTGACAATCAAACCAGGGCAGAAAAAAAATGACAAGAAAATCCACAGAGGAACTTCATGGAAAAAAAAAAAGAATCAACAATCTAGTTGGGTTTCTAGAATATACACAGTTCATGTGCAAAAAACCGTGAATCTGGGTATTTACCTGGAGAGAGAGCTGGCTCCAAAAGACCCAGCACTGGGGCCCATCGGGCTGCCGCCTTGGCTAGAGGGCTGCACCAGCGTCAGCCGGTGGTCGGAGGATTTCGCTGCCGCAATGGGCTGAGAGGTGGCGGTCAAGCTGGCGAACGGGTTGTGGACATTTGACTGGGATGACATCATTAAGACTTCCATCAGGATCTGGCTGATGAGGTCTTTGAAGTCAGAGTACACTGCAAGATTCACAAAAAGTGCAGCAAACAGCTTATTAAAGGCAGAAATAACAAGTAGCTGTTTTTAATTTACAATAAAGTAACTGCAGTTGTAATGGGAACACACAGACAGAGACGGGTCAGAAAAATACCATCTTTAGGGTTCTGATGAAAATCTGCAGCTAGCGAAGGGAGAAAGATGACATCTCTGTCCTGCTCCTTCCACGATACGCGGAGGATCTTACAAATCAAGTGCAGAGCCTGATCTTCAGAGACATCAGAGTTTGCAGAAGTTTCCTGAAAAAGCAGAGGAAAGCTTTTTCACTGACTAGAATCGCTCCGGTTGATCATGCTTCCAGGAATCAAAGTAACCAAAAGTGAAACAAAGAAAAGCAAACAACCGTGTTTAATCTGAAGGTCTAGACAATAATGTTACGTTAAAGCCCTTTACCTTTTCAGTCAAGTTTCTCTTCTCCCTGCGATCGCTGTCCTCCACCTCCATGTTCTCAATCCCTGAGTCCACATCCACCTGGGACATGCTGAAGAAGAGAAAAGGCCAAATGCGTTAAAACTCAGCAGGCTTCTGAATGTCATACTAACATTTTGAGCCAGTTAGTTTATCCCAACATTCCCATTTCTTTTCCAGATGATTAATAAAACATTTTTACAGCTATTTCTTATATCAACAAACAGTATCTTACAGGAATACTGTAGAGAAGGTCAATAAAAAAAAAAATAAAAAAAACTTTACCTCTTTTCACAGGAGGCAGGGTCAATGTCCATGCTCTGCGATCGAGACAAACTCTGAGACTGTGTCTCGAGGCTGTTGGAGGGGGAGCTGGAGAGGGAGCTTACACCTTCGCTGCTCTGACTACCATATGCCACCCCTGCAGGAACATTAGTCAAAAAAAGCACAAAATTATTAATATACCTGCCATATTTCATTTTAAAAATCAGAATTCAACCAATGAGTTTACTTCTGACAGAAAATGAGGTCGGCATCTCTCAAAAGATAATAAACAATGTAAAAGAAGCGCTAGTTTTGACAGCTGTAATTCAGCTTCATTTATATTTTATCAAGAAAAAAGCAAAAGGGTGTCAAAAATTATTATCAACCAAAAAAAAAAATATATCTTTGTTGGCAATGAATTCCTTTTTATAATTGCAGGTTTCTAGTGGTACTTTGACAATTTAGCCTTTGGTGTTGAACTCCACGTCTTTGAGGTCAGAATGCCTCATTGCCGTTTCCCTAATCCTCAGCTCTCCCCACAGACTCTTTATCAGACTGAGGTAAGGCGCCCTTTGGCTGGGCCAACATGAAATTTACATTTTTTCAATCAAAACAAAAACATAAACAACATTTTACAGATTCCTTTACATGATTCTTCCAGGGGTATGAATAATTTGAGGCCTAACTGTAAATTTAAACATCTGAGGCACAACAAAATGTGTCAGTAGCCTGAACATTTTTTTTTTAAAGCTATACGCCTAAGAAGCGAAGAAAGACGGAGAAAGACAGGAGGATTCTGTCCTTGATCGGTTGGAGAAGACTAAAAGTGTAAGTGTATAAAAAGCAAAGTAGCTGCCAGAGTTAACCAACTCTGAAACCACAAGCATGTTTACTACTTTGCTTTTAAGATTTGCTCTGTGTGCAACAAGATTATAGGTCAGAATGACCCGAAATAAATTTAATGGTTGCTAGGAGGCTGGAATTATATTGAACATATTTATTGAATCATTTAAGCTACATCCCTTGGAAGCTTATCCAATAGCAAAGTAGAAAAGTAAAAATGAAATGTGTATTAAGCGGTATTAATGGCTCCTTTAAGCAAGTTTAGGTAGCAGAAAGCACAACCAATGTCTACCAAGAAAATGCCAGGAAACGTATGTGTCCATATGCGCAATAGTAGTGCAGAACATGGAGAAAAGCCTAAATTTCCCCTCTGCCCTGCCCTGTCTGCCCTTTATGTCTCATAAAAAGTGATCACAGCAAGCCCATTGTTATTCTATTTTCTCATTTTTATCCCTCAAATTTATAAAGGCTGCAATAATTAAGACTCCTTACAGAAATGTTCCTCAGACAACAAATTTTTATCCTGTGTGGCTTACAGAAAATATACCGCCCAGGCTTATTACAGACAAGTACAGGGGTTGAGCAAAAGTTCACAAAATATGGTGCTACACATATAACTGTAAGATGATAATGTTTAACCCAAAACACTTCTGGCAGTTAAAGTCATCAGAATAAAATGCCTGAGCGCAGCCATAACCAATAAACTTTGATTACTCACCAGAGGTGCCCATAGGAGATGTGGCAGGGGTACCACTGTGGACATTGAGACCCAATGATTGAGAGGCAGCTGGTGGTACAGGTTGGGGTGAGACACCTGAGGGGCCAGGGAGGGGTCCAGGTGGAGTCTCTCTCTGTGGGGACGTGAGAGGGGTACTTAGGGGGGTGCTGGGTTGTGATGTCTGTCCTCCTGCCAGCCGTGCCAGCCGCCTTCTGCGAATCTGTAATAAAAAAAAAAAAGATAAATTCAGAGAAAGTGAAGCAGATATACACAAATATCCAGCCAGCTGAAATATTTTCAGGCAGTTTCTGATTAATTACACAGTATTACTGCCTATTCGTGATTATTATAAGGTATGCTATGTGAACTTGAAGAGATAAGGTTTTATTTTTATCAAGTGGTTGTAAAGGGAGTAATAAGATAAGCAAAATGCCCAAGGTTGTGGGGCAATTGAGCAATGCCCTTGCCATTTGGCCCGTAAGTAATGACAACAATCAAGTTTTTATCTTCAAACCTCTTGACAGTGGGTACTATAAGGTAATGGTTAGGCAATGAGGAAATTCAGGATGAAGAAAACCTAAAGTGCTGCAGGATTCCTTAACCAAACCATTTCAGCAGATATTTGCACTTAACATGCACCAATTCCTACAGAAGATGTAAAAGTGACAATTCAGTAGTTTTTATTTTATTTAGTATTAATCTTGTTTTAATCTTACTGGAAGGTGTAATAACACCAAACATTCCAATTGTTTTCATTTTTTCAAATGTACCTAAACTTGAGAAATTATCAGATGAAATTATAGGAAACCTATATTTCTCAGACAACCCACTGTGTAAACTGCGGCTGGTTGTGTTGGACTGGAATGGAACTATTACTATATTTTAAGGTATTTACAATAAATGTAACTCTGTATAATTTTTTAAGCCTAAAAATTGTTAAAATGCGCAACATTTTAAACAGAGTCAGAACTTGGAGCTCAGAGGATGACAGTATATTTTCTGTATAGTAAACTGAGGTTGGAAAAAGCAGTGTATGTTTTGTCTGAGGTCTAAGGGGAGCAGCCCCGTCAACTCTACTATGGTGGTCCACTGTTTTTGTTTGTTTGCCCCTTTCTGCTGAGTCGTTTCGCAAACACTGTTAGCAAGTCAATGCTAATAGCAGTAAGAAATTTTACCGTTGGAAGACGTGAAATAACACAAACTTAAAACTAAAAAAGTATCCATGCTACAAGTGAAAATGACCAGTTGTATAAATAAGTCTTTCGCTGAGTTTATAAAAAAAAAAATAATAATAAAAATGTTAAAAAAAACACCGTTAAGCACAGCTTGAGAGCTACCATTAACCAGTTAGCACTGTGCTCCTGCTAAATGACACGGCACAGGCAGTTACACGACTCTCCACTGATTTCTTCTACATAAAACTTCAATTATGAATTTACGTTATTTAAAAAAAATTAGGAGCAGAGTTGTTCAACTCGGGTTTAACTGTCTTTCTAATAAACGAACTGTAGAATCAACTGAGCGAGTGATTCCTTCCTTTGACGTTAAGCTAACATCTCTGTTACATTTTGTAGCAACTAAGCTCGCTCTACAACTCCTAAAAGCTTGCGAGATGAAATGTTAAGACTGAAAATAACATCAATGTAGTGAAGCTTCGCTCCATATATATTCAGTGCATTCATCCATTGTCACCTTACCTCGTCTGCGCTCAACTCCTCCATCCTGGCAGCTAAGCCAGCTAGCTATTTCACTTTCAGTTGCTTCGGAGTGCCAGCCAGAGCCAGCTAGCTAGCTAGCTTCGATTAGAACTGAATATGCATAGTTTAACACGTTCAACGAATAGGTGTCAATCTTGATTGTCGCCAAAGTAAAAACTAGGACACCGATATATGGTAGATGGCGAGATGCAGATCTTGTAAAGCGTCTCTCGATTGGTAGATTTTCTACCGAGAATCAAACAAAAAGAAAAGTAGCTAGCTATTATATACGTCAAAATACAACAGCGGCCATTTTGGCTCTACTCCAAGTCACGTGACCTCAGAGAGCTCAGGAAGAGTGTTGCGTCACTGCGTCGAAAATATTGTTTGGGCAGAGGCGAACTGGAGGAGCAATCTAGTACTTTAATGTATTTTAATCTAGTAATCTACTGATTATTTGTGTATTTAGGTGTGCATTCTTAGTTATGGCAGAATCGGTCCTCTATAAACATTAAGTCTGCACCACCGTTTTCTTTTCTTTTTTTAATTTTTTTTTACGTAGATTTCGCCTTGAGTTATGAACAATAGCAAGACACTTTTTTATATAACTCTAGCTTTCGCGCAGATTTTCAAATTAAACCTTTTTACCCAAGATTTTTACACGAGAGAGGACTTGGGCAACTGAAAAAAATAATTTTGGCTTAATCTCTAAGATTAAAGTGATCTCTTTGTTCCTCCAAAAGTTGCCTTTTTTATTTAAATTTAATCAAAAATGCTTTATTAATCCCAAGGGAAAGCTAAGTAATGCAATTCAAATTAATTTGAAATCAGGATGATTAAAGTCAGAATTCTAACTTTTTTCAACAGCCCTATTTTGAGCAACCACAAACCTTAACATATTTATTGCCATATTAAGCACAATGAGTTGCATATCTGAATTTGGAGGAAAGTGAGACATCCGTTTATAAAATCAAATATTTGAAAAGTGTGGCATGCATTTGAGGTTATCCCACTGAATCAATATTTCAAGTCTATTTCAAATCTCAATCCGCTAGAGGCCTGAATAATTTTGGTCTTAACCACATAGAAAGTAGATATACAACTCTTAACTTCCCTTTTTTTGATGGACAAATATCACAAATTACAGCTTTTATTTAAACAAAATTTATTGAGCAAATTTCAAATCGTACAAAAAAAGTATCTCAAACACATTTTAGTATATCTTACATTTCTTTTAAAAAATATTCACATGAATAAGAGTTGTACAAATAAAACAATAAATGCAAATTGCACAGAACAACTCTCAAGGAGGAATTTCGAACAAGAGAAAAACCAAAAGTACCTTTAATCTGTTTTCAGCCAGCTGAAAAGTTATGAAACAATCCCGATGCTTCATCCTATAAGCTTGAATGTAGCTTCAGTATGCAGTGTAAAGCGGTGTAGTGGTGCCATCTAGTGGCGTAAGTTTATATCTACATTTTTTTCCTGATCTGAGCACCCTGATAGGCCTCGACTCTAGACTGGTGTAGCTTTCTTTTCTTCAGGGTCAGCAGTTGTGGATCGGACGCATGCTGTCCTCCAGCACTGAACGAATTCTCCTTTAACATCTCCTTCCTCTTTACTCGTTTACATTCTTCTTAAACACCTGCTTGCAGACTTCTCCATCACAGTGCAGTTCCTGAGGTGGACAATGTGACATAAATGTTTAGTGAATATGAAACACACGAAATTAAGACAAGTTGAAATTTCTTTGCAATTTCATTCCTACCAGATGGAGCTTGTCGCCTTCGACCCAGTGAGCCCAGCCTCGGTTCTTCTTCTCTCCAACCTGCTCACACGTTAGTTTATTCCCCTGCCATGTCACTGTCGACTGCGCAGACGGAAAACAGGAGAGAAAAAAAAAGACGAGAGAGAATAATCAGAATGGGAGCAAAAAATTCGGTCAGCAGGTTTCATGCTTCATACAAACACCTGGGAGTGCTACGTTTACAACATCCATCCTCACCTTGATGTGCCTGTTGTCCAGTCCCTTTGTGAACTCCTCAAACACTTGACCGGTTTTGAAGGAGATGGCGTAGTTCCTGAAGGTGCTGAGAGTTTTGATGATATACTGGTCTCCCTGCTGCTCAATCACCTTTCTCAGCTTCAGCCGCAGGGCAATCTTTCTCAAATAAACACTGATACCTGGAATAGTAAAGGAATGTATTAGGAAAGCTTTTGCATACTCTTTGCCACATACAATAATAACCCTGGTGTAAAATCCCAGCTCAATTTCTCTTTGTATATTTGTGCATTCACAGCACAAACAGATTTTCTAGGTTTTTTTTTTTTTTTTTTTTAAGTTTTCATCCTATGGAGTATTTTTTAATTCAAACTCACCAAGTGCACTCATGTAGCCATCGAAGTTGACGTTGCTGATCATGTCCCATGTTCCACACAGACTGGCAGGCATGCTGATTTCTCTTAGCTTCCTTCTTCAGGGTGTTACTAGGAGCAAACTGGCGATCCCATGCAGATGAGCCTTAATAAATGCAGCTTTCAGAAAGTCCCTGTGACACACAGGTGGGTGTGTCAAACCCTCCTGTTTCTGTTGAAGTTAAGATCATGTGAGGATGCAGGAGGCACTCTCGTCAATACCAGGACAGTAATGGGAAGCAAAGACTTGTCAGACAGGTTCACTGTCAGACAACCTTTTAAGCTAGGCCTCAGGAATTAAAATACAAATGAAGGGAAAAAAAAAAAAAAAGACGTCATTGTTTACTGTCAGAAAATTACAGATATTTAGCTAAAAAAAATATGAGAATTTTGTAAATTAATTTCAGTACAATTGAAAATAATGTAAAATACCCTATTCTAGTATCATGCAACAACTAATTTAATGTTTTAATTTTGATTAACAATTAAACTGCAGCAAATCTCTCCTGACCTCAAACCAAATTAGGTTACATTGTTATCAATGTCATAATCACAACGGTCTACAGCAAAATGACAAACTTTTCTGTGCAGCAGCAAATTGAAATTGACAAGTAGACACACTGCAGCACAAAGTGTGGAAGAAATTCAGTTTTCAAGAAAACAAACATCACCTCGTTGTCTTGTCGGGTTTTTTTTGTTTGTTTTTTAATTAAAAAGGGCCTCCAGCGTTTTCCTGGAACGTTTTGCTGAGATGTTGTCCGTTCTATGAAAAAAAAAAAAAAAGTTTGGGAGGACGCCGCAGTTTTACTGCTCACAGCAATTTTTAAGAGAGTGGAGGCTTTGATGCAATCTTGGATTTCACACATTAATGCAAAGTTAATAATTTTCCTCTATGATGAAGTTAATCCTTTATTCTAATCAATCGCTTTCAAAATAATTATCTGTTTGTGTGATCGCATGATAACTTAACTTTCTCTAATCACACATTTTCTGAGGTCTGAGTGGAACTGAGCGTTGAAATATGAGCCATCGTACCTTTAACATGTTCTACAATCAATTAAATCAAAACTCAAGTGTACCTGAACATAAATTATTCCACCATGTTGTTGTATATAATAACACACACCAAAGCTGTCACTCTGATATTAAATGTGTTGTAAATGTTACCATTTGTATTTATTTTGCAGAAAAAGCAGAGGTCATTGTTTGTGGTCCCAAAAATGTAATGTTACATATCAGCGGTCAACTAAACTGAAATGGTTTGCACTTCTTGAGTGACTGAATCATGTGGACTCTTTGTGTTGTTGGGTAGGAGGCCTGTTGGCTCCGTGCTCCCAAAACTAAACAATTAGCCTTTAGTTCTCTTCTGCAACAAACCTCCTGAAAATTGATTCCCCCTTTAAAATTAAAAATATAGTTTATTGAAGTTAAAATGTACATTATCAGGTTCCATTATTGTTTAACTGAGATCCCCCCCCCCCCC
>NW_015114202.1:39813-52605 GCF_001443285.1 Poecilia latipinna | reverse complement strand
AAAAAAAATTTTATTGGGGTAAAAAATTCCAAGATTGCGGTCCTTATATGGTTAACTAGGCACCCCCCCCCCCCCCGCAACACCTTTCTTTATTTATGTAATTTTCCTGCAAACGGCTTTTAATGAGAGTGTGCATGAATGAAGTTCCTTTGCCTTATGCAAAAAGTAGAGGTGAAAAAATAGGGAGTACATGAAAACTAGGACCCTGAATAATTAGGGAGTATCAGCTTTCAGTCTCTGCCGCATTAGAATAACAAGAAAGAAAAGGGAACTCCCAAGGCGAAAATCAAAGAAACCTCTTTATTATTAATGTGGCACAAATCACTTAGTCAAACAAAAAGTGTTTCCAGAGAGACTTTGGCTTGTTAAAAGGGGATGGGGTGGTGCTTGGAAAATTCCACTTCTGAATGAAAATATATGATGAGATGACAGAGTGAAAGCAGCCTCAGAATCATTCAAGTATATTTTTATTCAATAAAAATTATTTGATCACTTTTTGTACAAAATATCAAATGTATAAAACTGTTCATTTGTAGTTGAACTTTAGCTCAGATGCTTTATTTGACAGGTGCAAAATGAAACTATAATTATTCAATTACTACAATCTGTGGAGGAGGCACTATTAAGGGCATCAACGAAATGTGCAACTCATTTTAAATTCACAGCAAAACCGGTTTTCGTTTGTCGTAAACATGTCAGTAAATTATCCGCTTGTAGAGGCGTCTGAGTATTTCTGAAAAGGTGCAAGAACCACGTCAGCGTTTTTCTGCTCGCTCTCGGCGCTGTAGAGGCTGTGTTCCTGAACGTAGCGGACGACGCTCTCGGGCAGCAGGTATCGGACGCTTCGCCCTCGACGAAGCGCCCGGCGCACGTGAGTCGCCGAGATGTCGTTGGTCACCCATTCATGGACGACGTGGATGTTCTTGCGATACTTCCACAAATCGTCCGACTGGTTGATGAATTTGTGCGGGTCGCTGCCGCTGCGGGTGACGCAAACCAGCCCGTACCGTCCCACGATCTCGGCGATGTCCTCCTGCTTCCACAGATTGGGGATTCCGAAGGATTCGAGGACGTCTGCCCCACACAGCAGCATCAGCTGAGGGCCGTCTGAGCACAGGGACAAGGGGCTCAGCTCTGAAGGAGCTCAGACGGGGTGTAACAACACTTGTTCAAAGATCTATTAGAAGACAACTTTGAAATAAAAATAAGATTCTGTAGAATCAAAGACTGAATTTTCCATAGTTCCCAGTCTGTTTCTGGACCATTTTTAAAAATAGTTCAGTAAGAATGAATGGCAGATCTACCATGATTGTTAAACAAATAAATGGATGGATAAACAAAACATGCAGATATTAAGACAGGAAATAAAGTTGGAAAAACAAAAACTTTTGTATACGGTTTGGTTTGGGGAAGGTATGAAAAGTCCTTTAATGCTTAAGTTTAGGACAAGTTTAACTAATGATAATGAAAATGATAAGCTCATGACACCATTTTTCACATGACCAGTTATTGTTTTGCTCATGTGTGACGCAGTTTTGCTTTAATTTCAAGTGCATCTGTAATTACCACCTTGTTGCCCAGAGGCAATTTTCACGCTGCTTCACTCTGACAACTAACTTTGTTGGTTGTGACTGGCTGTCGTCCAGATCATGAGACAGAGCGCCCACACCCTACAAGAACTGCATTCCTGCACATCAGCAGAACGCACCAAACTGTAAATAAGCAAAAGCGCCAAAAACACAACGTCTATTTACTCACACAACCTTACAAATATTCATAGCTCACCTCTTTTCCTGTGATGAACTGAACTCGCTATATAATTCTCCTCTATACGTCTCTTCTTTGTATACTTGACGGTGTCCACGTCGTCCCTGTTATGTTCTCTAGCGAGCAGCTCTTCATAGTGATGCCTGTACGAATAAAGATAAAACGGTTATATAGTCAAAAGCAGCTGTTCAAATCCCTCAATCCATATGTGTCTTAAGATAAATATCTGCATCTGTTATTATTCTATGAAAACATCTTGCAGGTTACAGGCTGGTCTTTCTGATCTATGAGCCAAAAATTATTCTATGAGCAAAAATATTCCCCAGTTGCAATTTCATGAATGCCAAATATCTTGTTCAGCATTGAAGCTAAAATTGAAGGAAATGTTTAATGATTGAATGAAAGAAGCCAAGAGGCCCGGCATTTAGCTGCTAACCTACTTTATATTTACCAAAGTAGAGAGTCAGAATTTGTGTGAAGTAAAAAAGACAAAAGGATCAGTTAACCATTAATGTGTTTAGAGTGTGTTGTAGCTGCCGTCAAACTCTGCAAACCTAATGAAGTAATGTAAATGTGATAACCGGGTGATCGTGTCTCACTGCTCCAAATGGTAACGAGAACGACTACTTCAGCTTCAAAATGTGTTAATAAAAATATCCAAAAATACAGGAAATTAATTATCCAGAAATCTAGAAAATAATATATTAAAATATTCTGTCTTATCTACTTTGTTCATGTTTCAAAATAATGAACAAGAAGTTTTACTGTAGCAGCTCTGCTCACATATCACACGGACCTAATATTGCCATCTAGTGGACGAAGCACGTAATAATCACATCACCCTTTCTTTAATGCACATATGAAATTAAAGTAACATGTGACACTGTTTACATGAAACATAACTTCCAACTCAACTAATTCTGAGTCTGCTTAAAGGTATCAATACATTTTGTTACAATTTATTTTTATTTTTTTTGCACTTATAAATTCAATCTATCACATTTTCCACTTCCTCATAACCTTTATTTTTAAATGATCTTTTTTTTTTGCAAGCAACAAAGCTGACTTTTGAAACTGTGTGATAAATCCCATTTCATAGAGTCTGAAACAGGAAGTGTTCAACTGTTGCGTAAAGAAATAATAAAAAGGTCTAAAGTCTGAATAACTCAGATACAATAAAAAGGACATTAAAACTTTGGAAAACTTTACCAAGGTTTCAAATCAAGCCATAGTCGCCTGCATCACTCCATCTAATGTGAATATGCTTGAAGGCTAGCTGTCATCACAGATAGATGGTAAATAGCTAAAACAGAGTCAGAGAATGAAAAAAAAAATCCAAGAGAAAAATGTTTTGTGCACTTTAAACTTACCGGATAACTTTAGACGTCTCCACCCAGTCTGACTGCTGGCTTTCCCAGGAGTCCACTGTGATCCACTCTGAGCTTTCTGTGGCCAGTCTGGCCATCTCCACCCGGTGGCTGGCCTCAATCAAACCCTTCTTCTTATAGGCATCGCCCACCGGGGAGATGATTCCTTTTATCACACTGTACTGACCTTAAAAACACAAAGGAGATGCAGTTTTGGTGTTTAAATCACAGTAGGAGTGTGATTTGAGATGATTAAAAAATGGAGCAATAATGAGTTATGTAGAAATATTCCAAAATTGCAGGTTAGCCTCAAATAGCCCAGGTGTCTTTTGATCCACTTTGCACCAAGTTTAAAAGTGCATTATGTATTACTGTGCAAAATGAAATAACACAAATGATCATTTGTGCCGTTTCCAGCTCTTCAAAACCACTTTTTAAAGTTTAAAATTAACACTTTAGTACTGCTTAAGGATTTCAGTGCTTGAAGGAGGCCTTAAGTTCTAGACAGCATTAAATGCATTTTTACGATACTTTAAGCACAACCTTTCTGTAAGACATGTAAAAAGAAAGTAGCTCTCACTTTAAATTCTACAATTGTGTGCATTTTCTACATATTTAACATTACTAGGGTGTACTTTTAAAAAAAAAAAAGCCCAACTAAGAACCTATAAAGAAATAAGGAAAATCATAATGTTCTAGAGTTATTTTCTATTATTTGTTGATCTTAGCTACAGTGTTCTACATTCCACTTAGTTAAAGATGATGCTGCAGATACTTATCAGGCAGAAGACCGTAGAAGCACATCACAAAGTTCTCCCTTTCTTCACGGGCTCCAAGTTCATTTTAAGATTCATTTTTGATTAGGCTTACAAAGTTTCACAGGGAAGTAGACAGAAAACTCTTAACACTAAAACCAAAGGATGTAATCTTAAATGGCTTCAACCTGTGTCTTCCAGGTGATCTCTGGCCAGCTCAAACATCCTCAGGTGCATGTTAGTGATGGGGTTGAAGGAGCCACAGGCCAGCAGAACCACTTTGGATGTAGTGGGATTCTCCATTACTCATACTGGTGCAGGATTTGCCCTGCAACAAACACAGCAGCTGACATTACTAAAATGCGATTTAACGTAGTCCCTTTGGTTTAAAGGGACTACGTTAACGTAGGCACAAACAAAAAATTAACAAACCGAGATAGAATACTTAAGGTTTATTATGCTGAGAGCATAAATAGCAGTGCTATAACTTGAGCTAACATGTGTTAGTCTCGTTAAAGTTGAATTTTCCATTGTAATCTGGATTGTTAGCTCTATAAATTAGCAACATGGAGGTAACCCAAATTATTTTTAAGAAGACAAACGAAAAATAACAGTCCGTGTTCAAAAGGAATAGTACGTTTTCGTACCTATAATAAAATAATGCAGTTTCTGTTTCGCTCTTCTATGGGTGTCAGCTGTTTTCTGTACGTAGCTGACGTCGAGGGCTACGTAAGGATACACAAATCTGATTGGACAGAATTTACGAGAGCCGCACCCACGTTCTGAAGTTACGTTCATGGTCACAAATCCTCAAGACTTATGCGACTCGAGACAAACAGTAAACACTCTTTTTACTAAAATAGTAATTTTTTTTATCTGGGTTTTTATGCGGTGGCTCTGTTCTCTATTCTATTGTTTGTCCCATTAGCCTGAGGCAAACGTCCGTCGTTCCTACGGCGTGTTTATAACTGGTTATTACAAAGACAATTCACGGTGAGATGCTGTGCTTTAGCATGCTAGCTTGCTGTCAGTATCAATGTTTATCTGAGCCTTCGGGTTTATCGTGAAAAATAATCAGTAATAGTGACCAAATACAGTAAATACAGTGAATACAACCTTCACCGGGCATCCACTTTAGTCTGTTTGGGACTTACTGATTAATGTCATTCTGATCTGTTGCTTGTTAATTTGCTTCCTTAAATCTGACACTCCAGAGTTTGGAAACAGGATTTTAACATAATGGCATCACGGGGCAAGTCCGAAACCAGCAAACTGAAGCAGAACATGGAGGAACAGCTTGACAGACTGATGCAGCAGCTTCAGGACCTGGAGGAATGCAGGTGGACTATAAGCCAATCAATACACTCATTTACTTTTACTTTTCTCTTCTTTAAGGTCCTTATCATTTCTTTTTTTCCCCCTTTTTTTCCTTTTCTAGAGAGGACTTGGACGAGGAGGAATATGAGGAGACAAAGAAAGAGACACTGGAACAGCTGGAGGAATTCAATGAGTCCCTGAAGAAGATAATGACAGGAGACATGACACTGGTGGATGAACTTGGTGGGATGCAGCTGGTAGGGACATTTATTAATAAGCACTCGTTACTTTGTGGAAGTAATACTCCCACTCCGTGACAAAAATAATTTATCTCATCTCATGGGCATTTATGCGACATTTAAACCCTCTCAAAGTAGAATCTGTCTGAGAAGGCCTTACTGTCGTTTAATTCATATCTTAAGACCACACATTGTGTTGTAAAGGTTAACATGAAGGCTTTTCTCCTAAAGTTTCAAACAGGAAACCCACAGTGAATATTTTTTACTGTCATTAAAGATCTTCTATACGTTTGTCTAGAATTTGGCCTTCACGTGTATGCTGTAAAATCTGTGACGCTGTTGCATAAAAGCTCAATTTACCCTTGGAAAAAGTTTAAACTTGGCGGTGTGACAGTGCTTTCTAAAGCGCTAAAAATAAGTGTTAATTTTAATTTGATGAAAACAATAACCTAAACCGTGCAGTTCTGAACTGAGGAAATCAATATTCCGACTTACTTGTTCCCCAATTATGAGAAGCTGCAGTATCTGACAATAGTGACTCAGATGTTGCATAATTCGCTTTTAGCTACCTAGTTGTTAGCACATAAAATTCTGAGATTGTCTCATAAAAATGAAAATGTATGTCTAAATCTGTCCCACTATATCATTGTGACTGTCTTTATCTCCATCAGGCAATCCAAGCTGCCATCAGCCAAGCATTCAAAACCCCCGAGGTGATCAGACTTTTCGCAAAGAAGCAGCCAGGACAGCTGAGGACCCGACTCGCCGAGGTTTGAGTTACGCTTTCAAACATTGCGCCAATCAGTCACAGAAATGGTCAGAATGTTTTGTCAGTCACATTTAGCATATTCAAGGGTTGACTGCAGCATTTTCAGAATTTGGTCTTGTTCCGTTTTGTCAAATTGTTTAAACTTCCTAAACATTTCTTTTGCTGCTCCGTTCTCTCCTGGTTTTACCAATGAATGCACCTCTCACCGCTTTGTGTCCTCCAGTGCTGAAGAGCTGATAGACTCCATTGCTCCACCGAACATCAGACAACCAAAGCTCAGATCAGATCCCTGATTACACGGCCAAACCTGTGTCGTTACATTGACGTTGGCGTCAAAAAGGCTGTAAAAGCCCTAAATTCGGTTTTGAACGCAGTCTCTCAAAACCCGCTTGCTCTTTCCTATCGTCGTGAAACCATTCCTCTGTCAGTCTTCACGGAGCTTTGTTAGAATGATTTGTGCCGTTAAATCTTTTGACCGATGAGCGTTTGGCTCACGTCGCTCACTGCATTGTGGTTTTCTTTTCCATGGCTCTGCCTGAAAATTGTGCGGCCTGTGTGTGACATTCCGGGCAGATGGACCGAGACGTGATGGTGGGGAAAATGTCTCGGGACGTGCACACGCAGCAGAAAATGGAAATCCTCACAGCCCTGAGGAAGCTGGGAGAGAAGGTGACGAACACCGCACTGCGCAGTGTGATTCGGTGGCTTCTGCTAATGTTTCCCAATGCAGTTTATTTTAGTCATGTGGCAGCCATGATGTTGACAGACTGATCTTTTTTTTAAAGAGTTGTGACATTGTAGATGTATTCCCCCCCCCCTGCCCCCCCAACAGCTCACTCCAGAGGATGACACATTCCTGGCTGAAAACGCGACGGCGACTCTGAGTCAGTTTGAAAAAGTCACTGCAAACCTGGGTGAGCAGAAACACTTTATCAACTCTTTCGGTTTGTCTGATTACCAATGCTCATCTTGTATTTCTTTCCCTTTTTTTTTTTCAGGGTCGGAAGACAAAATTATGGCCTTAGCCAGTTCTGGGGTGAAAACCCAAGCATAGACAGTTTACAAAATTATAGTTAAAAGTCATTGTTGCTCTTATTATTAAAAAAAGAAAGGAAAAAAAAAAGAAGTGTGCCAATTAATCAAGTTTTGCATAAAAATCTGTGCAGTTTTTAGTGTTTCTAGAGATGCAAACATTTTTAATAGTATTGTTTTATACTTCTTAACTTTTGTAAATTTCAGTTATTTGTCCAAGTCTGTAAAATTGTAATATAGTCGGTACGAGTACATGCAGATGAATGTAGAGGTGCTGTGATTTGTAGTGTTGGTTTTACTGTGTGCTGTTTTACAACCTGAGAGTTCTTAGACTCTTAAGGTTTTAATTAAACTGAAGTTGTTTGGATAAAGCAGAGACACTAGATGATCCTGAGCCTTTGTGAAGCCGCCTCAAGACTTGAACATCATCATTCAAGCTAGAATGAAAATCATTACTTGTGGTCTTTTAATGATTATTTTATTATTTATTATTATTATTATTATTATTATTATTTTTAACCGTGGTTAAGCACAAGAATTGAGATCACCAGTTTGACTTTGTTGTGACAAGAAGAACATTTAGAGGAATCAAGGTGAGGCAAGTGCTGAGCACGGTGTTGGTAGTATCATGCTGGGGTCTAGATATTTGCCCAAAGTGGATGGAACAGTGAATAAGGAGGATGACTACTATTAAATTTACTTGAAATCAGCAGGGGGGTGGTTGAAACTCGGAAACAGCTTGTTCAAACAACAGAATGTTCCTAAAAACAAATCCAAACTGGATGTGTTTGGATCGCTTTTCAAAGCTTTTTGAAATGTGACGCCAAGAAACCAGGCAAGTTAAACAAACGACCAATTCTACCAAGAAGATGAATGAAATATAGAGTTTCGCCAAAAGTCTTTAACAGATGGAAAAAGCACGGGGATGAGATATTAGTTGCTAATGAGCATTTATCTAAAAACACTTGGGGTTGTATACATATATTTCAGCCATTACTGGTATGCACAGGTTTGACTTTGTATTACTGAAAAGCAACAATAACAAACTTACACATCTAATTCTTGTTTAAAAAATAAAAAAATCACAGAGCTTGTATTGTACAATCGTCCCACGCTGGACAGATTGGCATAAATTAATCTCCAAAAGGCCCAAGCTAAAAGATTGGTATGTAAACTTCTGACCTGGACTGTTGTTTGCTGTAAGAAGCATAAAGTGACTTCTCACTGTGCAGAGCCGCTCCTCTACAGAACCAGTAAAAATGCTCTTTATATCAATCGTGTGTGAATTATTGCGCATTTCAGATATTTTAGTGACTAAACTGAGCAAAAGTCACATTTCAGTGCTGGTAGAACAGAATCAGTAAGTTACAGCAGGACAAAAAAAAAAGTTTGTTGAAAAGATGTTTGAAAAGTAGTTTCACACACAAGCATTATGATGGAATCAATACATTAAACATCGGTTTTTAAATGTTAGCTGTAGTTACTTCTTGTATCCAGCGGCTGTGGGAAGATACGCATCATGCGGTAAAACAGGTTCAATGGGTTTATTTTAGTCCTCCTCCTACTGTCTATAACTATGACTGTTAGGTTAATTATCTCTAAATTGACCTTATTTATTAGAGTGTGTGTGTGGATGTATGCCCTGTGATGGTTTGGCTTCCTGGATTTTAGGCATGCTCCATAAATCTTCAGTAATGTTCATGTTGGCAGTGTTTAAATTTTATTAACCTGTGATCTTAAAAAAAAAAAAAAAAAAAAAAGTTGCACAATTTTTACTCAACACCAGGGGGCACTATTGCTCCAGACGTTCTGCATGCAGGGTGTGTTATTCCACCCCAGAAATGCATGTTAAACAGCGGCACAGTTACTGTAAAAAAAGAACAAAAAACAAAACAAGAACAGGAAGTGTTTACATCCCATCAGTTCATCCTTTATTTTGTGTAAGAGCGAGCGTCGACTTGGCTACAACCCGCCTCCAACAAGCAACAAAGGAAGCATCCAACATTTTTATGCAGACATCACAACCGTTTGTCCATTTGAGCAAGATTTGAAAGGAAACGGCAAATAAAATCAAATAAAATAAAAATAAACAATCTGGTCTGGAGGGTGACGGATGTGTGAAACAAGACAATCTCGAGAATCAGTAGTGCGTCACAGACTCCTTTCTCCGTCTCAACCCCACACGGGACATTCACAAACGTGTGGCTCATGCAAAGTGAATTCCTAGTAGCGGCGCTACGGCCTGGCTGCCGTTTTATGGCGAGAGGTGACTCAGGTTAAGGGGGTTGGAGTCATGGCGGAGGCTTGTGAGAGAAGCATTACTGACTTTTTGAACTGGACTTTGAACTGTCTGACAACGATGAAGATGCGAGTTTTGGAGATGGCAGGCCTTACTGCGACTGCGTAAAATTCATACTGCCCTCAGAATCACTCCTCAACAACTCTGGCGATGGGACACGGTTCAAAAAAAAAAGAAAAGAAAAATAAACTCACCTTCCACTGTACACAGACAGCAAAATTTATTAGTACGCCCACATTATGCTGCCAAAGCGATTTCTTCATGTACTGTACATCATTTAAAGGTGGATTCAGTACAATATCTATAGAAGATACAATATGGATCTACTTTCTCTACACATCAACAAGGACACATGACATCTAATGTACAATGTTTGTAGTTTCAATAAAACTAGCGGTGGACTACAGTCACTACAAGCTGGAAAAAAAACATCTCAGCTTTGTAAGAAATCTAGCATCAAACAATAATAATTAAAAAAAAGCCACAAATAAAAGAGCTCGGATAAATGTTTGTTGTTTTTTTTTTTGTTTGTTTTTTTCTGTTAGACCTGCTAATTTTGCAACGATTGGCAAAAAGGCACTCCCCACCTCAGCTGGCTCAGACCTGGCCCCGTGCTTTACGTGTCGTCGTGGAAGGGAGACTGGTCGTTAAGCAATTAACTGGAGATTAGAAAAAAATTAAAATCAACTCTTTAAAAGTTCTGTCCCCATAAAGAAAATCAGATTTGGCCTCTGAAAACAGACTCATGCAAAAAAAGAAAAAAGAAAAATAACTAAAATCCAGCCACTAATGCTTTTTGTAAACGCCGCTTCTGCGCCATGCAATGCCCCAAATCTGGTAGTAATTAACGCAGCTTTTAGTACCCTCACAACTAGAATAAAGCGCAAAGGATCGTCATCTTCTGGTTTTGTAAGACAAATATATTTATATATTTATATATATATGTACACAACATTGACGGACAACAGTGTCTGAGAGGAGACAGGCTGGTCACATTTTCCCAATCGATCGTACGAGCTTCAACACTAAACTCCAGCAGGAAAATTAAGTTTACCAAATGTAAACAAATGTGTAGGAACAACTCTCCCAGCGTGGTTCCATGAACAACAAAGTCTAGTGGTCTGCTGTGAGAAAAAAAAGAAAAAAAAAGCTATTTTTAAAGTGTTTTCCTGCTGAAATAGAGCAAAATCCGTGACGCAGGTTGGAGCAGGAGAACAGGTTGAAAATGCACCAAATAAACGTCTCAATCATCTTAGGATTAAACAGCCGTGGAGCAAAGAATCATTTTTCTCTCTGAAAAATGATTCTTTTTCAGAGAGAAAAAGAATCATTGGATTGAAAAACAATCCAACCGCCACCACTGAACCTCGGTGGAGGTGCGGAGCGAACCTCTGCTGGTCCAAACTTCGGGACCTACTTTTCAAAATCTCGCAGCCTTGCTTTCCAAAAATACCAAATGTTTGTGAAATAAGCGCAGCTGATCTGAAAAGTAAAATCAAAAAGATTCCTGCTGTACAACGACGAGTTCCACCGGGAACGAAATGAGGTGAACGCCAGGAGTCGAGCATTGCCACCTGTGCAAGCGGAGCCAAGCGTGACGCATCGATGGGCCAAAGACGCCACGATTTAATAAATAAGTCATTTATTCAATATTTATGCGTCTTAATCATGATATAGGAAGTGATTTAGCTGTCATTATTTAAATATCACAATGTTATATGGAGCATAATTAAATGTGGAGGTGGTTGATTAGCATCTGGATTCACAATGTTAAAAATATGAAGTATTTTCAGTGTTTATTGAAATATTTCAAAGTCCTGCGGTGGCAATTGGTTTTAAGGCTATAGAACAAAAAACAAACACAAATGCTTTATGTATCAGTTGTGATACAAAATAGCTTTGAGTTGGATGCGTACAAGCATCTGATGAGGAGTTAAATTTTTAAAAATATAAAAAAAATTGTTAGGCTGAAACTGCAGTACAGGCCAACCAATCAGATGTTAGGGTGTCTTTTACAACAGCAAGTTATTTCATGACAGCAGAAAATCTGAAACATTTAAATGAAATGATAAAATTCTTGTTTCATTTTAATATGTAATGAAATTTAAAATCAATAATTTACACATTTAATTCTGTAATCAGTAATTTATTGACATTCAATCCAAATTTTTGCTTACTAAGTCAGTACTGCGTAAAAAGATTGGAGAAATCACTTAAATGACTTATTTTTCAGATTGCGGCGCTTCAGGTCCTCGACAGTAAACGGAGCGAAAACCTGTCGAATCGTCCTTGCTCACGAGAAAAGCACTGGAACCGATTTCACTTCTCGCGGAAAACGACCGAAAGAAAATGTCAAAAAAAAAAGAAAAGAAAAGAAAAACAGACACCAATTTGTCATGGAAACCTCCGCGTAACAGTCCTGGGTTTCTCATCACGAGGCAGACTTTTGGGGAAAGCGCGATGGAACAGCTTCAGCGGAAATTCAGCAACATGCTACGGCCTGCAGTGACACAAATATTCTACATTAAGTACGGCGTTTTTTTTTTTTTTTTTTTTTTTTTTTTTTTTTTTTTTTTTAAAGATATCGAGCCCTGCTGAGCGGGCTTTCACTAAACACATTGACTAAATTACATTGTTGTTTTCATATTTACAAAAAAATCTTTAAAAAGCAATTCATTTCTCTACACATAAGACTTCCCAAGTTTTCCTCATGCACTAAAACAAGAAAAATAAAATAAAAAAGAGAGAGAGAGATTGCAGGCTACTTCGAAAAAATTGCTTCCCTGGGGCCTAAAAAAAAAAAAAAAAACGAAGTCATGGCAAGCGACCCTAAAAGCGTTAAGCCAAAGGATATACGTCGGGAAATCTAAACGAATCTCTGCGCGAAAGCCTGACTGAGAACAGAAAGTGCAGGGCTGACTGCCTCGCACACTCCAGAAGAAATGTAGGCCAAGTTTTCCAGGGAATTAAAAAGTATAATAAATAAAAAACAAAGTAAAAATCAGCAATCCGGTGATGACTACACTACACTGAGTACCACCACGAAGATAACAACAGGAAAGCCTTGACCATATACGCTGAAGGACTCTTCTATACTTTATTTATTCTTTTGTCAACGTTTTTTTTGTTTATATATATATATATATATATATATATATATATATATATATATATATATATATATCAGGGCTCCTCCACATAAAACACCGCGGAGGGGTGTGTAAAGCGGTGTGTGTGGCTTTGTTTT
>NW_015114202.1:0-36305 GCF_001443285.1 Poecilia latipinna | reverse complement strand
TATATGTGTGTGTGTGTGTGTGTGTGTGTGTGTGTGTGTGTGTGGGGGGCTCGGTGTGTCTCAGTAGGTGAGGGTAGAGTCGTCCCACTCCAGCTGCTGCTGTCTGCTGGTCCCCTGCTGGTCTTCTGGCTCGCCGCCCTCCTCGTCCTCGCTGCTCTCTGACTCAGCGCTCGTGATGTCGTCTTCCTCCTCCCCGTCCTCGCTCTCCTCCTCCTCTTCCTCCTCCTCCTCGCTGCTGTGTTGGTCCTCGTACGTCTGCATCACAGGGTGCAGGAAAATGGGGGAAGGGGGGATTTTGGTCACCAATGCAACAACAAAACAAACAAACAGAAAATAAAAAAACAGGCAAGATACGTCCCAAGCGTGTTTGTTTGCACGTAAAGGTGCTTCGTCTGTGGTCTACGCAGCTCTGGTAGTCGTTTTCCCTCCTTTCTACTTAATGATCTCCTCTCATCCCTCGGCTGCCATCATCATAAAATGCAGGGTTGGCCTGAAAGCTAATTCGAGAGCTTAGAGGAGGAGGGATGGCAAATGAGTGCAGAAACGGCAAGACAGCGAACGGATTGCAGCTTTAACAGCAGTTTTCAAGCAACCTGCCCCTCCCTGACTATTAACAGTAGGGGTGCACCGATTGCTGTTTTCTCGCCAATCACAGATTAGAAATCTTTAAGAAGCTGATTCCAATTTTGGCCAATACCAATTTTTTTTTTTGTCTGAATTGTTGCTAGACGTAGCAAGACTTGGCAACAGCTGTCGATAACTGCAGACGTAAATAACCTGGCGGGTCTGTCAGTCAAACTTCGCTCACAGCGGAGCAACAGAGGACAGTAGATTATTTTTAGATCTTTATTGAGGTAGATGGGATCGGTGGATCAGGTTGGCTTCACCTGTGAGGATCCACCCATCATCTCCCAAAGTTGAGGAAATCAGGGACAATTTTTTTGGTGCACTCTAACTTAAGGGTATTTTACACCCAGTTTTGCTGTCATGTTTAACTGAAAGCGCCACTGATATATAAGGGGTGCATGTAACATTGTAAAATTGTTGGCCACTTCTTTGGTGCTGCTTTTAGGGATTTAGCAGCAGTGTAAAAATGTACATTACATTTTGAATATAGTTGCTTGAAAATCAGACAAAAACAGTCAAATATTCAGTCATTTGTGGCCAACTGTGATTTATATTATTCATGTATGACACTGTGTCATCCAGTCCAAGATATTTCCATTTGATTTAACACTAGAAAATTATCTTATAGAGTGTTACGACATTTTAAAACTATTTGTTGATGTTACTAATGCTACAGGACAGATCAACAAAGAGTAGTCCATAATTGTGAAGCTGAATTTTTAAAGGTTTACAACTGTTGTAAAGTTAAAAATCAAAGCATTTGTACTGAGTTGCCCCGGGGCTTTTAGAGGATGCCTCCAAAAGTTTTACTAATGTAGACACTCAAATTTGTACTGATTCTCTCTCTTTTTTTTTTTTTTCCCCCCAAAACAGTTCAGCCAGATTGGACTGAAAGGGGGTTGTGAGCATCAATTTTTCCTCAACACTGCTTTATGGTTAAGTTTCATGCATTTACAGTTGTTGATCTTAGCTTGAGAGTTCCCCTTTACCTCCTGCTTTCTTCCTCTCCTGGTCGTGAGCTTCTTTGTCTCCTCTTTGCATTTCAGCCATCCTCATGTTGAGATGTGGTCCGGTTTGTCGTTTATCTTTCTTATTTATTTTCAAGTTTCTGTTCTGCGGTTTTACGTGATCACGTTGCCTCCAGCCCCTTTCACAAAACACGTCCATCGTAAACCCACGCAGCTGTTTTTAAAATGAATGTGTGCGGGGTGAAAAGAGGTGACGCGCAGCATCAGTGTCAGCACTGCAGGTAAAATCTGTCAGGAGTCAGGAACAATTATGGTGAGAGGACTCAGCAGCCATCTTGTTCTTAGCGCCAAATCTGAGGATTTCTGACTTTTATTTTAGTTTAATTTTATTTCGGTTTTATTTTTGGTCAACTCATCAAAATGTAATGTTTACTGGTTTTTGCAATTGTTGACTGCATGGTGTCTTTTATAACTTTGTACTTTTGTGTTTCTCTGATGTTATACAAGACAGAATGTATAGAAATTCAAAACATGCATCCTTTGTTTGTTGTACTTCTCATATTCTGTTTTTTTAAACCGAGACACAGTTTAAACAAATGCTCTTATTTCTTGTTCAGTTTTTAGTATTTTGTGTTTCGCTTCACTGACATGTTTTTGAACAGAAAAGCTTTTCTTATATTTTAAGGGATTTGAGATGAAAACGAAACCAATCTCAACATTCGCTCTCTAAATGTTTCTCATGCAGAGACCGTTTTTTAAAAAGATGATTTAATAGAATTTTCAATTCAATTCAAAACTACTTTATTGATCCCAAAGGGATAAATTAGTTAAAATTTAAGTTAAATGGTAACGTTAGCCTATAATTTCTTTTTTACTTATTAAAAAAAGGACTTCCTTTAGCTATCCTTTGTTCAAAAAGTGATTGAATTTCATTTTTTCATGTATTTACGCCTGCCAAAATACTGAGATTTATAATGGTGGCTTACATGGGACAACAAACCCGTTTCTCTTGCCATAAACAGTGGAAAAAAACACAAAAATCACTGATTCATTCCTGTTTCAAATGCAACTCTAGTTCTGCAACAATGTCCCTCCATCACGGCTTCTAATAATCAGGACTAGGACACAGTCGCAGCATCACACAGGACAACTAAAGTGTAAAGCTGAAAAAATCTTTTGTTAAACAGTGAAACATTTCATCTCATTTTGCATTTTTTTTTCTATTTTTTCTCCTACCTCCATGGGGTTAACTGTGATGGTGAGGGCCGAGTCGTCCCAGTCCATCTCGTTCTCCTTGCCGCTCTCCTGGTCTCTCATGGAGCGCTGGTGTGCAGCTCGGATGCGGAACACGCCCAGGATTATCATGAACACCAGGAAGCTCACACACACCACGATGACGATGGTGGCGGCGCTGGGGACCACTGCAGAGAAAACAGCCCGAATCAGAAAGCAGCGGGGGGGATTGATAGACGGATTCCGGTTTTATGCAGGAAGGCGCAAGAGCATTTCAAGGACAGCAGCGACCACATGAAGGCGTCTAGGAGCTCAAGGTGTGTGTGTGTGTGTGTGTTTTCTTTAAATAGCTTTTCCTGTCTCCCGACAAACTGCTCCACTTTCCCCAATGTGATCCAGATAGGATCTCTGCTCTGGACCGGGAGTGTTTGTCAGATACCAGAGGCTAGAATACGAGGTTGAGCTCCAAACCTGGCCGGTGCAGATGTCACAGACTTGAGCTCAAGTGTAAACCTTAAACCAACACCATAAAATGAAACTAAAAGGGAAAAAAAAAAAAACAAACTCGTGTTTCACAGACGCCCTACTTTGGCTAAATACGCAGTAATCCATCTGCAGCGGCGCCCGCCTTTTAGCAGACCGGATCATTTCTAGAGCTTTAATTAAACAGATTTGATTTCAACACTTAGCATCAATACCATCTGCCTATTAAAACCGGTGAGACGCATGTAGCTAAAACACAGTTTTATCAGGTTTTGAGCAACGTAACACAAAGACAGTGTTAGCATGATTAAAACAAACCAAAAAAAAAAATCAGAATGTTCCACAGATTTCAGTACCCGAAGCCTGGTGAGCGTTGACCAGGTTGTGACCAGACAGATCGACAGAGGCGTGATGGACAGGATTGATGAAGTTGGGCTGCACCATGGCGTTGTTGGCGTGCTCTACAGGATTGGACGTGTGAATCACATTAACCTAAAGAGAAGGGAGGCCTCGCCTGTCAACTTCTCCTCTCAAACAGGGCATTTTGAGGTTGTCGGCGATTCATAGAAACGACGGTGATGTGTTAAGAGTGTTCCCACCTCAACCTTGAAGTCGTTGCTGATGTAGCGACCGTTGAGTTCAGAGCAGACCAGCTTGAACTTCCGGTCAAAGAGCGCTTCGGTGTGCCAGTTCTTGTAGCGGATGAGGTGCAGGACCTGCTCATAGTTGGCCATGGTGTTCACGCCTGGAAGACACGCAGAGAAGCTCAAGTACATAAAAGCCTGATTTCGGTGGAAGCTATCCATCTGTGATGTTGTGTACCAGTTATGACGAGGCCCAGGTTAGACGAGCTCATCTCCAGGGCGCGCTGCTGCAGCTGAGAGACGTCCACCTCCAGGCTCTCGTGCTCGCCGTCCAGCTCATCTCCCACCACAGACACTTCACACGAGTCCAAGTTGTGCATGATCTCCTCCGACACAACTGTCTCTTGAACTGAAAGAAACCCAGCATAAAAAAAACAAAACAAAACAAAACACACAAACACATTCCCAAGACAGCATTTGAAGCATATTTCACAGGTGTTTCTACATTATTTAAGAGCTGCATTAAAGGTTAGAGCCTGCCACCTGATATTGATTTGTCTAGTTTCAAAGCTTGAACATGCAGTCTAGCTTTTGTTGCAGCAAATTCATTTCTCCGGCGACTACAATTAAATGATTTTTAACATCGACTGTGACCCTGTTTGCTGTCCGGTCATGAGAGTTGGGTCAAATTAAAGCGAGTAAGAGCAACTGATCTTGCTAAGCCCCCTTTGTCCCATATGCCAGTGTGCTGCTCACAACAGCACATTGTACCTCCGTGTATCTGTGCCGGCTCTGGAGCATGTCTATTGTCCTTCCTCGTCTTAACCCATGTGGAAGCCCGACAGATGGCACGGCTGGTCGCTTGCCACGCCCACAAATAAACAACTTAGCTCTGATTCCCAAAAGTCTCATTGTGTCTGTACAGTTCCCTCATCCTCCAGGCAAAGTTACTGCCAGCTACAGTATCTCTACGCTGTTATAAACCTTTCAGCCTTCCAGGTTATTTATTCAAGAAGAAAGCATGTCAGCAAAGCCTGAAAATTAAAGCTCGGATCAAGACTTTCACTCCATTTAAATGAATAAATGCACAGACCGTGTTATGCCAACACTCTGGCTGAAAACATGTCTGATTGCTTTCGTTTTATTACGACTAAATATTGGACTAATTTTCTAAACTGTGACGTCTTGTCTGAAGGTCCAGGCGTCCCTTACCTGTGGGGTCGTCGTCGGCGCCTTCTGCTGCTTCAGACTCTGCGTCGGCCTCCATTTCCCGGGTGATGGTGCTGACGATGCGAAGCTCGGGAAACAGAGTCACGCCTTCCTGGCTCTCGAATTCGGCGGCGCTGCGGGCGAAGTGGTCGATGCCGCTCAGGCTGATCTTCGGCTCCTCGGGCTGCAGCACCATCACGTAGCCTTCAGCGTCCGGCACCGCCACGCAGGCGTCCTCGTTCAAACACCTGGCGAAGAGTTGACAAATACCCTGAAATCACGGTGGTAGATGAAAGAAACCCTGTCCTCTAATTTAGTGCGCATGCCGTCCACTCACAGGCTCCTGAGATAAATTACGTTTTGCTTCTGTCACTTACTTGACAGTGGTGGAGATGCGGAGGTGCCTAATGCCTGGAGTTGGGAACTGGCGGGAGTTTAAGTAGGAGATGTGCTGCATGACTTTGTCAAAGGCGCCGATGTCGTCGCCTTCCACTGTCAGAGAGGACTGGCTGGGGTTGAAATCAACCTAAGTGAAGGAAATGAAGTAGGAGCTTACATAACTGAACCCAAAAGTTTATTTTTTTATTTACCTAAAACAGATCTTCAAGTGTAAAATTTCTGGAAGTTGAACCATTACGCCTACGGACTCGCCTTTACAACAGTGTGCAGACACGTAGTTGTACAGGTTACTTATGAGACAATTAAAAAAGTATTTAACCCTTACCCGTCTGCTTTTCAGCATCATTAAACCCTTCTAGTCACTTCCTTCTTTTATAATTCACACAGAGAGGCGTCTTGTGACAGAAGAACAGCCTTCAGTGTGGAAGTTGTGACTAGATCTGCTTCTTAGCTGGGTCAATTACAGTTGTGGTGCTTAAAATAGTGTCAGAGGAGGCACAAAGATGTACGAAGTTCTTTAAAAGGAAACAATTTTCAAAGTGTCATTTATTCATGCTGTAAAATGTGGAAGAGAGCAAGACTTTTGGCAGATAACAGGAAGGCTGAACAGAGTACAGGAGAGGGGAATGGTTTTATCATTTTGACCATTCAAAATGATAAAACCATCTCTGCCTGATGTGAGACAAACTGGATTATACGGCTCTATATTCTCTAGCTCTATATTCCAGAGAATCTATATGCTCCTACAGTCCTGGAAGGCCACTGTCCTGCAACTTTTAGATGTGCCTCTGTTGCACCACACCTGAATAGAATAATGAGGTCATTAGCAAGGCTCTGGAGAACTGATCTACACAATGAGGAGGTAAGTAAGCCATTTCATTCCAGTGTTTTGTATATGTGGCACATCTAAATACTGCAGGACAGCGGCCCTCAAGGACCGGAGTTTGACACCCCTACTCTAGAGAAAATACGTACAGAGACTGTGGTTATAATGTTAGCCATGCCAAACAAGTAGTGGCCATTTTTCCACATTTTAAAATGTTAATTCTCATTTAAGTCCTATTGGCAGTGATCGCTCTCTCACACAGTGAGGGTTTGCCTCTGCTCTGCTCACAGCAGTTCTGGTATCTTCCTGTATTATATTCTAACAAATTACACATATTATGTAATATATTACAAAAAACAAAAAAAACCAAAAAAATCAGTATGGTGGACAAAACAAACAGCTTCGATCCGTGCGATACGTCTTTAAAAGCAACTGACCAGCCTGCACGAGCCACTCCGCTCCCTCACCTTCACCGCTGAAGCCACTTCCTCAGGCAGCTGCACATCCAGGCCTTCTTTGCAGGTGTACAAACAGTCGATCACCTTCTTGTTCTCCAGCTTGCCGGAGCGGATGATCAAGCCTGCAAGGTTTCCTCGGAAAAACTGAGCCATTCGGGCGTTCCCGCCTGGTTGGGAAAGTACGGAAAAAATGGAACAACGCAAAAATGAGTGAGCTACTTAAGAGGGGATTTCAATGTTTCAGAGCTGACAATGGAAGCGTGGTGTCTCAATGAGCAAAGCCGGCATGAATGAAGTTCATGCAAGTTAGTATATGCCCCCCTTAAAGGCCCGAGGCCCGGAGGATGAGACAGGCAGACGATGGATGAGCTAATGTATGCCTGCAGCACATGCAACATTTAAATCAATGAAGTGGAGCTACGAACGTACTGTGGATAAAGATATTGCAACAACAAAAAGACATAAAGGAGAGGAAAATAAAAAATCAAAAAAATCTGCTTTTCTCAGCAAATCGTGACAAACGACAGAATTTCAAGACGGGAAAATGTTGATATTGACAAATGTAATCAGTAAAACTGAGCTTTAATTTCTGCAGCGTTAGCCCCAAACCGCACATGTCAAGGTCAGGCGAACCTTCAGCCACGTGTGTATTTTTAGCCTACTGCAGGTTTGTTATCTGATATGCAGGAGTTTTGACAAGGCCACACTTAACGGTATGGAGGAAAACACGCAGCCGGATCGGAGTTGTTTTTGTGCTCTTTACGTTTCTATTTCTGTTCTGCTGGAGACAGAGTGTCGGCTGAAATAGAGGACAAACCTCCCGACTGCTGAAGATCTAAATAAATTATTAAAAAGAAGGTGAAGAAAATGAAAGAAGAACAAAACAAAACAGGTAGGACGGCATCGCAAAACTTATAAGCAGCCCATCATGCTGTAAAAAGCGTCGATCAACAAGCAAACAACGATCTTTTCCATCTAGAATGTTCCTGTCATTCTAGTTAAAAATGGCGTGAAGATGCGGTTAAGCTGTTAGCATGGCGGGACGTTGTGGACACATGGACATGTCTGAGGAGGAAGGGAAAGACTTAAGCAACCTGAGGTGGTCTCAGGGGCCGCCTCAGTGTCATTGTCATGTCCCGAGTTTTCTGTAATTGGACGGAGAACGAGAGAGCAGGGAAAGAGAGAGGAAGGAAGGTTGAGGATTTTTTTTTTTTTGCAGGAGAGACTACAGATGCTAGAGAATAAAAAGATCATGCTGCATCAGTAGAGATTCCCAGGAAGAGTAAAAACAACATTTAGTGACTAAACAAAATACAAAACAGACTGTAAAGAGTACTGCTAGATAGTTTTACTATTTTCATCATCATACAGTGCTTTACGAAAGCATTCACACCTCTTGAACTGAAAGTCAATTCAAAATTCAATTTATATCATAGTATTATGTCATATAAATTTGTCTGTTTCAATCTATGTAAACCAGGGTTTTCGGTGACTGTCACTGAGAGACACAGAGGTGGATCTCCAGGACAGCGGACAGTGTTGGAAACCCCCGATATAAACCGTGAATGCTTATTAAACAACCTGAAGGGAATCAGAGTGTCTACCTTGCCAGCAGGCCCCAACGGTGAGCTGAGTCTCGATCTTAGAGGGGTGCAGTGGGTAGTCCTCTGTGACCATGAAGGGCTCGAAGGCCGTCCCGTCCACAAACAGAGAAACGGTGGGGAACTCCACGTTGAGCACATAATGATGCCACTCTTTGTCACACACCTGTAAACGTGGCAGTTAAAAAAAGACAAAAAGAAAAAGAGTTGAAAAGCTGTACGAGAGCAAACGGAGCTCGGTTTGAGAAGCAGCGGCGGACCTGGTCGAGTTTCCAGTGGAACTCTGCTGGTTTGTAGTTCTCCGCCTCGGACGGATCCTGGCGGAGGAGAAGGATTAGCCTGCAGTTGTGAACGTAGAGGGAGTAGTGGTGTCTGTTCATATCTGCAGGTAGGAAGAACGAGAAAAAGATCAGGTTTAGACCCTACCTTTCATATAATCTCCTTAAAATAATAAAAAATAAATAAAAAAAAAAACAACACTACTTTGTTCTCATCAGAGCAAGAAAATTTTAACGTGTGGTGACCCACAAGGGCGGGATTCATGCTTCTGTGACTCGGAGCTAAAGAGAGGTCACACTGATGGTGCGCTGACATCACGGGCCTCGGAGCGTCCTGTCCGGGACGCAGCCGCTCTGATGTAATCCTTCTTGTATAAGCAGCCACGGCCGCCTGCTCACGGATCACACCAGAGACTTTACAGAAAATAAGATCAAGGTGGCCTGTGACTGATCGTGTAGTCTCTAAAATAAAAGGAAGCGCGGTCAGTGAGCAGAGGTGAGGGCGAGGACTTGCACGCTCCAGTCGGCGCAACACAAACACTGATTAGAACCGCGGCGTTAAGTCTGAGCCAGAGATACGGCGGCTATTTTAATCCCGTGAACTAGCAGACCAAATGTGCGCGGCGGTAATGAGATGCCGAGGGAACTCGTCACAAGTTTGACCTCAGACACTCAGCTTTCAGATGCACTGACCTAAAGAGGAACGACCTAGAGTCAGTTAGATCAGGCCTGAACCATCAGAGACACATAAAGATGATTACAAAGTCGGCCTTACTATCACCTGAAGAACAACGCCGACTTTTGTTGATCTGATCAGAGCGACGCCGTTTTTCTGCAGAGTATCAGATTATCATAGACCTCTACCTGTTTTGTCCGAGTTGCAGAGGATCGTCTCCTTGTCGTGGGAGCCGGGCCCGTGCCTCATCCACACAGAGATGGTGAAGGGCTCCTTCAGGTTGGCGTTCACCAAACCATCGGGCACCTTGATGGCCTGGGTGCCGTTGAATTCAAACACCTGGTCGCTGTCGTGTCCATTATCAGTGGGCAGTCCCACCGTCCAGTTGGCAGAGCTGCTCGGAGCAGGGAGGAGCTCCACGGTGCCGGAGCTGGCTCCTAAGATACGACGACGGCAGAAGCAGATTTACGTATCTACACTGGACTCTGTTTTGTGTGCATATGCTATAAACTTGAAAACATGCAACTTTAACAAGTTAAGTTTCATGTCTTTATAAGGGAACAGATGGAAAGGCGGATTAAGTTAACAATAGAGGTGAAAAACGATGCCTAACAAAAATAAAATATTTATTTTATTGCAGACGACATATTCTACTGCAAATTCTTAGCATTTCCAGCGGAGCGTTTGTGCATTTACCACACAGCTTGTGCAGTGACTTCTCAGAGTACGTGTCACGGTCGCAGCCCTTTCCAATGTGGTTGGTTTCCAGTTCAATGCTGGCCCGGACGGAGGTGATGGGCACGTCGCAGGTCTCCAGGTGCATGCTGGGGAAAAGAGCCAGGCTACCGGTGCCCGGTTCATACTCAGTCCTCTTATTGAAACCTGAGAACCAAGAGAAAAGGAGAATTGAGAGATTAAAGGAGGGATAATCTGCGTAGAGTTGTAAAGTAGTATGGAAAGTTTGACTTTCACACCTTGCCAGCTGGGTCTGCAGGTGGGCTTTATGCTGATTTTGACCAACACGTCTTCAGAAGCTCGGTTCTTCCCGCAGTCGTAGGCGGTCACGGTCAGCTTGTACATGTGCTCTTTGCCGTAGCTCAGCTTCTCAGTGTTCTTAATAAAGCCTGACGAAGACAACAACAAAGGGGGTCAAGTTTTGACCATTTCTCTGATGAAAATGACATTTTTCTAAGCTATAGAGATGTAACAAATATAAGACCCTCACAAACAGCCCAAAAATATTAAATTGTTGAAGTAAAGGAAAAGAAGGAGATGGATGGACACTGTTGTTGAGGTGCCATTTTTGAACTGTCTTTAGTTCCTTCTTATCTGTTGATTCTGTTGTGCCGTTTTTCCAACAAAGAAATACAAGAAACAGACATGATGAGAAAATACCGACCACCCTGGATAATATTTACAGAAAGCTGAAATTGCTTGCGCTGAATTTTAAATGAAACCCTCGTGGCGTCAGTTTGCACACAAAATCGATAGACTCCGTGATCCGTGTCAATACAACCCATTATCTCAGCCGCGTGCCGATCCGTTTCCCAAGCGGGCAAAGACAAAGGCACGCTCCTTCAAGGTCCTCACCGTCTTTGTCGATGGTGAAGGGAACGTCGGGCGTCACGATCTCGTAGCTGCAGATCTGGCTGAACTGGAAGGAGCAGTCGGCGTCCACCGCCTCCACCTTCAGGATGTTGTCGTATTTCTTCCCCTCGATGACGGTGGCTTTGTACGTCTTCTCCTTGAACACTGGGGAGTACTCGTTGATGTCGTTCACCTGGATGTGGACGGTCGCCCTGAGGGGAGCAGGAACACGGTTGGGCCGTTTTAATCAGCGGCGAGGATTTTAGTAGAAGCATTTCACTATGCAAGGGAAATCAAAAGGTCTATTTGTGTGTTTACCAGGAGTTTCACTCAAATTGAATACAATAAATTTTATTTTCAGTTTCTCTTTAGATTGTTTCTAAGAGAGGAGTTGTAGTGAAGAGCAGATAAAACGAATTATCTTCTACTGTGGCTGGCGTCGCGTCAAGCAGCGCCAAGCAAGATCTTACCTCCTGATTTATCCTCTGTTCAGTCAGAAAAAGCTCACTCTGGAGAAACTCTTTAAATTATAATTTCTTTCAAGCAATTGTGTAATTCTACTAATTATTTCTTATTACTTTCATCCTGTAAAAAGCTACATAAAAAATGTTACTACAACTACAATAGAGTTTACAGTAATTTATCAAATCTGTCAAAGCCAAAAAACCAGCAGAAAACCATGCAGCAGCAGCATAATGAAGCACTAAGTTTGCAAACAAAAAGGTAAAACATCACATGTAACTAAGCAACAACTATTTCACAGACTAAATATATATTTAGTCTAAATATATATTTAGTCTGCTCGTATATACTAATACGAGCAGTGGAGATAGAGTTAGCGTGACCGCAGGAGCCAAAATCTGCAGTCTTCCTTATCTTTGCTCTTACTGGTCCATCCAATCAATAAGAAAATAAACGGGGCTCCTCGATTGGCTGCTTTGCAAGCGACATCCAATAGCGCGTAAAGTAGCAATGTGCCTCGGTTTATCAGCTGCCCAAGCTGGGTTTTCTGTTAACGGTTTTAGATTTACTCTACGTAAAAAAAAAATCTGTGCATAAATTGGAGTTGCATTTCACAGATCACTTCACAAACAGGTGAATATGCAAATACTGAACTACAAATAGCTGGGATGTATGGCTTAAAGTACATCCACGTGTTTCTCTTTTGATCACACAAGGTTCTGACGTTTAGAAAAATCAAGAAAAAAAAATATCTCTGTCAGTATTCTGGCATTTAGAGAAACATAAACTAGCAGAAAATATTTAGTATGTTTTAATTACAGTGAGTAAAAATGCCTCTGTGTTTATTTATACAGTGCATGTAATAATGCAGTAAATCTGTGAATGTAAGATTTTCTTTAAATCCAGGTTAAAGTCTATAAACAGACTATCAAATCAGGGATCGTCTGACGTGGCCAGGCTTGACTCACTTGTGTGATTTCTTCATGTTGGCGCCATCAGGACCCTCTCCACAGTCGTAGGCCTGGATGGTGAAGGTGTGCTCCTTCTGCAGCTCACAGTCGAGCTTCTCCTTGGCCCTGATGACCCCCTCGCCAGTGGACTTGTCCAGGACCACTGCCTCGAAGGGGACGTTCTGCCCGTGGATCCGGAAGCCGCAAATCTCACCTGGAGTCAAAAGGGAGCTTGCTCAGAACAGCTGATGAGAGATGCGACATCAAATTTTAGATAAAATGAAAAAAAGAAAAATCCACGCAAAAATAAACAAACAGCCACAGATTTTGGGAACCAAGGGGTTGTAGGTAGAGAAGTGCATGGAGTCTGTGGAGGAAGCCAAACCGCACATCAAGTGGGTGAGTAGTCGGGGGTGAGGGAGTGGGACATTTGAGATAACTTTGTTTTAATTTCCAAGCCACTTGAAAATCAGTGCATCCAGTCATGCAGGCGGAAACTGAAGAAAAAAAAAAAAAAAAAACGTGGACAGGCATTTCACAGGAGCACTCAGGATGTTGTAACAAACGGAAGTCGTGAAAGAGAGCTTTAAAAGAAGTGAATACAAAGATAAAGGCATATTAGATAAACAAAATAAAAAAATTAAACATAAAGGTGATAAAACACCAATTCATCAATCAACACCCCCCCTCCACCCACCAATAAAATCTGTGAAAGAAAAAACAAAACAAAAAAAAGAACACTTCCTGTAAGTAGTTTGCACCATTTAAAGAAAGTCTTCCTGTGCAATTCTGCCTGCCTCTCATCCAAAAAACAACTGCAAAACAAACCCATGAAATCATACGGAAACTAAACCAGCACGATAACAGGATCCAAAACAAAAAGCACTGGATGAGAACTGGGGTTAGAAATATCAACTTGCTTGACATCCACATCAAACGACTGCAGCCATGCTAATGGTTGGGATTAGTGGCGGAGAATTAAACTCAAAAGAGATCCACCGAGGCGAGGGATGCAAAAAACAGAAGCTTTGCAGCGAAGAGAGCGACAGAGAGAGTTTGCATCGGTTAACAATCTCAGCAAATTCACAGAAATCTGCAGGAGTTACTCTCAAGTGCTTGCAAGAGGAGAAGCCCAATGGTGAGCACGTGTAGCACCTTCAGGAAATCTGCGTGTATTTTTATCTTTTACTGGAGTCAAATTCTGCTGGAGGATTTAGCTTTGGCTCATTAATGAACGTTTTAAAAGCTGGCAAGGTTATTTTTAATTGAACTTGCTGGACAAAATGGCGCCAGAAAGACAAGAGAACTCCTGTTTTCAAAGGTGGTTTTAGTTCTCGAGGTGACAGCTGATGCACTGTTAGGGTCTGCAAACTGCAATGGATGTCTCATGCACAGATATTTCTAAGAGCAGTCAGTCCCCACATCACACTTTTCATCCAGCTGTTTCAGCTCTTTAAAAAAAAAATAAAAATAGTCAAAGTGAGGCGGGAGGAGAGGGGGGGAAAGAACCAGCGAGAAACAAACGAGGAGGTCAATTACAGAGCATGATAGGAGTTTCTGTGTAAAAAGTGTGGATGCTGCTTTTTTATGTTAGTGGGTTAATCGTAAAAAAATAAATAAAAATAAAAAAATAAAAAAAAAAATAAGCACAAGGCAGAAGAAAAAAAAGCCCACGATCACCTTCTTTGGTGAGGGTCACCTCAAAACTCTCTACGAGGAGGGGAGAGGAGATAAACCCAGAAAGTTAGAAGACACGTTGAGGAAAAGAAGAGACATTCTTGAGCTGTACACTAACACAACCAACATCAGAAAAGCTCATGGTAAAGAGAAGGCTTTCTCCGAATTTTTAAAAAAAGTGAATTTTTAAAAGCACATAAAACGTTTTTTTTTTTTTTTTTTTTTCCTGGAGATGACAATAAGGTTACAGGTGAGAATCCCACTTTCCAGAGACTGTACGATCACACCCTCAGCCTTTGGGTGAGTCATTTATCTTGTTTACAGATGAGTTTCGCCACATTACAAGCAACATTTCCTACAAAACTCTCTGGAGGCTTCTGTGAAGGCCTCCGTTAGTTCACTTCAGGGATTTTTTTTTTGTTGTTTTGTTTTTTGGGATTTCGTTTGTTTCGGAAGCAGGCAATCAGGGAAGCCATATTTTATCCAGAGTTATCTCAAACTTAAAATTTATTCATTAATAAGGCGGAGGACAGCGTCAGCTTTTATGTTCTCTAAAAAGTTCATTTGGAAATCCATTTTGCAAATTCTTCCTTCAATTCTCGGGAATTGAATTGGCAGATCAAGAGAGTCATTATTCGTGATTTGTGTTTCTTTTTTGGGTTAATAGCATAGTCATCCATTAGCCTTGTGTTTGCTACCTTTACTTCCCACATTTGATTGTGATGCACAAACTTAAATGTTTTTTATTGGGTTTTATACGACAGACAAAGTTAAACAAAATTGCCAAGTTGGAAGACAAAAAAACAAAGCAATTCCTGGGTTTCTTGATTTAAATTCTGCTCTCATCTGACCCGAGAGCCTTCTGCCACATGTTTGCTACATTCCCTGTGTAGCTGCAAACTGGATTTCTCGTATCTTTTTTTCCAATAATGGCTTCCATCTTGTCAGGCGGATTTGTGGAGGCCACAAAGAACAGGTGAAACAATATTTTAGTAAACTGCAAATAATGCAAGCTCCCAGTTATAAACTGAATGATACTACAGTTGACCGGAAAATATATTTATTCTCCCATGTTGTTTGTTCTGCTCAGTTTTTTGTTGTTGTAACTTTTAGAAACAGTTTCATTGAAGTAAACCATGAGGAAGAAAAACAGCGCCAGGTTTGCTGTTGCTAAATGTGGATCTTAAATAAAGAAAACTTTTCAGATTTGTATCTGTGGAAAAATGTAAAAAAAAAAAAAAAAAAATTACTTTCCGCTACACAATTCTTGCGTCCACATTAAACCCCAGTAAATTAAATATAAGTATGTGCTTATAACCTAACAAAACATGGAAAAAACTCGAGGGCTGCGAATACGTTTAAAAGGCACTGTAGCACATGCTAACTTAAACCACGACTCTCCTGCTGCAAACATGAATTTATTCACTCTGATCTGACTTAAAGGCGTGTATTTGATTGGGCCTCTGAGCGGCCTGTGGGTCGGCTTAATGGGGAACCCTCTTAGTTGGCACAGATGGAGGGAATCTGGCGTGATGGAGCAGATCAGCTCTGCAGCCACGTGAAGCCAGACTGCTCGCAAAGAGACAGAGAGAGAGAGACAGAGAGAGAGAGAGAGAGACAGAGAGCGAGAGACAGACAGAGAGAGAGAGACAGAGAGAGAGAGAGAGAGAGAGAGAGACAGAGAGAGAGAGAGAGAGAGAGAGAGACAGAGAGAGAGAGACAGAGAGAGAGAGACAGAGAGAGAGACAGAGACAGCGAGCGAGAGAGAGAGAGAGAGAGAGAGAGAGAAAGACGGTTCACAGGGACACACAGTCCGTTCATAAATGCCGCTCATCAAAAGGGGAGCCCCCCGTTGAAAGAGGTGGGCGCACCAAGATGTGTATTCAGCACTAATATGCTGTGAAGGGAGACAATCATCACGCAGAGGATGAAGCGTTTCACCCTGTTTTTGCAGGCTCGTCGTTCAAAACAGCGACAGTGCGGAGGTCGGCTTTAAGCGGTGGCCGTCGCCTTCCTCTTCGTTTAAATGCCGACTGTTTTTGGTTGAAAACGCGGCAGCTGAAGCCTCAACGGGAACTCAAGACGAGTACTCTTGGATTAAGACGATCGCACGAGGAGCAATAAAGCAGATAAAAGACTGTGCAACTCATCTGCTGCTTTAAGGCCCGACCTAAAGTCAATGCTGATGTGATTAGAGACACCGGGAGCAAATGTTTTCCTCATACCATTAAACTCATAAATTGTGGCTCCCTCTCTGGGAAGAACAAAAAAAAAAAAAAACCTTAAAAAACCATTCTGATCTGATAAATCAAAAGGGACAATCTTGCTGTATGGCAGCCAGATGTCCATCAGTATGAAAGGCAAGTCATAAAAATCTTATGGTTGAATCACATGTGTGTGTGTGTCACCGCAGAGAGCGAAACCATAATTAAAGCAACAAGGTAAGACTTAACGGTTCCTGACCTCCTCATGCTGAGTCAGCTGCTGTTTTAAATGTTAAAAAAAAAAAAAAAAAAAATCAAACAGTTTATCTCAGATTTATTCATCACCGGGAAGAATTAAAACTTATTAAAACACGCAGCAGGGTGGGAGACCTTCATAAATTAACCATGATGCATTTGTGATTTCAAAGCCTGGCGCTCAAAATAGATCAGAGGCTCTACTTCCGTGTTAAGAACAGCTGTCCTTCTGTCTTATTTGGGAAGAATAATGAATTTGACAAAATGAATAATTCATTGTCGGCCTTTAAATAATATATACCGACTATCTACATCTGTGAGTCACGCGGCTGTTTTGCATAAAGGAGCATTGTGACATCGCTTTCTCTTTCATTTTACGACCTGAAGGTGATCTCAACAGCGGGGCTGGTCATGAACTGGCGAACGAGCGGCGGCAGCGTTTAAGCTTTCTCTCTCACCTGCGTAGCGTAAAGGAGCGTCTTTGTCCAGCGCAATTAGAGGCGGGTCCAGAATAACCTTGTCATCGTTCTCCGTCACAATCCCATGGTACGTCGTCTCGATCCACGGCTTGTGCTTATTGACTGCGAGGAAGCAGAGAGAGAAAACATCAGCCGACAAACGACGACGACAAAACAATAAGCTGATCGTAGAAGTGGACATATTCAGATCTTTTTTTTTTTTTTTTTAACAAGTTTCTTCCTATGCAGGAATGACTTTTACCTCCTCCATCCCCCCACTCCCCCCCATGCGGCGTGGATGCATTTTTAATGAGGTTAGGGATGCTTTTAATGTTATTTTTAGAAGTGGAGAGACAACCTGCAGCAGAAAGCAGGGAGCCGACGAGGAGCGGGCGCGAGCATCGCTGCAGAAGAATTAAAACGCTTTCTGTGTTACGTCTACCCTCTTCCCTAGTATCTTTCAACCTCCAGAAAGGAGACCAGATTATTTCAAGATAATACTAACTGAGAGGGTTTTTTTTTTTTTTTCCCACATATTTAACATTCAAAAGACAGATTCACTGTTTTTGTTTAGTTAGCTGCAACAGACCAAACAACAAGTAGATGATAAAGACAAGGTCAGGTTTGGGGTTCTTGTCCGCTTGTCTGCATGGGAAGCCTCCCGGCTGCAGACAGCAGGAAAAGCTGCAGCGAGTGACTCTTACAGTCAATATGCCCTGCCTCCACCACGAGAGGGAACAATGGCGTTAAAGGGCTACTGATCTGCAGACGTGACGCTAACACTTGGTGACAACAGACTGAGGAGCAGAGATATAATGACTGACCTAATCCAGGCTGCGCCACATTAGGAGAACATGCATTTGTGACATTGTTGTTGAATAATGTGTATATTGTGTGGCTTTTGAAGACTTTTTTTTTTTTTTTTTGCATTTATATTTCTAGAGGTCTCAGGCCTTCTTACCGCATTTTCTCATAATAAAAATAGGCAAAAGTTGACAAGAAATTGTGTGCAAGGAAACAGTAGCGAGGCTATAAATGTAGAAGCTACAAAAACTACTGGATGGACAGACGGACGAATGGATGGATAAGCAAACCAATGGGTGGGTGGATGGATAAACTAACAGATTACTAGTTTAATCATTTATTAAATAGTATTAATCACTTTTGAATGTCTAAATACAAACATTTTTCTATACTTTATTTTGTCGTGATGCAAAAGACATTGCAGAATTTGAGAAATAAAATGTAACCCACCGGAAAATGTGAAAACCTGTAGTATTTCTGAGGCTGACCAAATCAGGGGAAAAATGTAGGTGCTTTAATGTTTTAATTCAACCTTCGCAGTGGAAATAAAAAAAAAAACAGGCCTCTTTGGCTGCTGCAGCTCTCTGATGCGAGTTTCTCAGGCATGTAAGACAGACCTGAGTACAGCATGTTGCTGTAACACTGAACTCAAAGAAGAAAGATTTCCAAATTAACACACCAAGTTTCCAAAATAGGTGAAAAACTAGTTCTGCAAAATGTGTTTTGGACCCAATCCACTGATCACATGATCAACAAAGCATATCAAAACAGGAGCTGGTATGTCGGTGTTCCACTTTGCAAAGATTGTTAGCAGTACATGCAGACTTTTCAGACTTGTTTTTGCAAACTTTGCAGCCCTACGTCACAAATCAGGTAAATAAATGGATAAATAATAAATGTTTTAAAGATTTTAGCAATGGTGTTGGGGCCCATAATAATTTCCTAGCTCATATCTGTTTGATTTAACCAAACAAACTATTTCTTTACCTACAAATGAAAGCTAGAAAGAAATATTTTTCTTTTTCATACATCCAGATCAACATCATCTCACCTAAAACTTTTATCAGGATTGACACCTGCTTCGCTCTTTAGGATAAAACTTTTTAATGACAGTTCAGGCACATAAAAAAAAAAAAGTTGTCCTTATTGATTTTTAAGCCACAAATGAATGCTCACTATGCCTATCCAATTAATGCAGCATACAACGTCCCATACGAATGATTGGGTCTGACTCAACCATCCATGCATGCACCAAACAGACAGCAACAATAACCTGCCGCTGCAGCCTACACAATCAATGGCAGGAAATGATCGACCGCAGCACAACATTGCCAAATGTTACATGGGATGCTGCACCGTGACATAATCCATCCGAAGTTTAAAAAAAATGTCTCCAGAAGTTAATTATTTTTGATTGACAGAATGAAATGTGTTTTCAAGGTCCCACTCTTTTTAAATTATCCTCTTTTTTTTAATTCACAATTTTTAGAAAAATCACAAAACTCTTTAATAAATGAGTGGCACATCAGTCATCATAATGTTTTTGTTCCCCCCACTGTAGATCAAAGCAAGCTATTGAAAGCCTCGTTTCAAATACTGGTTCTGACTGTAGGAAGAAAAAAACAAAACAAAAAAAAAAAAGCTGCAAAGATTTGTTCCAGAATATTTAAACATTAATTATTATACCTGCTGAGTTTTATCAGACATTTATTAGCAGAAACAAAGCAGCAGGTCAAACAACCAGCTTACTGTGGCAGTCAGACTAAACAAATTAACTCGAGCTTTTTGCTTTTGGGAGTGTGAAACATTAAACTTACATACGAGTTACCGCAGACATACAAAAAAGAACTGGATTCGTTATCCCCATTCTGCTCGCACAATGGCATTAAACTCACTAAAACAAATACTCTGCCAGATCAAAAGGCTTTCCAAGTTTCATACTTAAAATGCTTGAAAATTAAAATGCTGGAGTCTAAAATCAACAATTCAAAGGACGCAAATGTTTCAAGGCAAGATTAAATATTCCTCTGCAATACTTGGATCGGCTGCTGTTGCGCCATCACATAACGCAGAGTAATCATCGCTGATTGCACAATCAGTAAAAAGTAATTACGACCTACTTGAATAGATCTGCAACATCTACAATTGACAGTTAAATAGTATTACGAAGGCCTCAGTGAAGGAAAGTGGTTTTTAAAGCTACCGCGACCAGCAGGTATCTTTATTACAGACATGTTTTTACACATCATTAAATTAAAACTCCCTACAACAAGGAATAGTGACTAAAATGGACAAACTGTGCAAAAGAAAGACTTCTGAAAGACTCTACCAATCAAACCCAAATGAAATGACTTTATTTTTCGGCATGCCCGGTTAAATCCCGTCCTCCAAAAGCGGCGCTCGATATGAAAACCTCGATGTGCTTACGAGTGATTTGGAAATGACCGAGCCCAATAAATGGCTTCGCTGAGTGACTCGTGACCTGAAGTGAAGTGGATCTCTTTAGGCGGGCCGCCAGGACAGACTGCCGCCATAATCAGCTTTGGCTTCCACAGAGTCACAGTTACTCTGAGCTGGGTCACATGTGGGCCTGTTGCTCGACCAAGAGCAGCTCGTGTCACGGCCGTCATCGCCAATGGTCGGTGAACCGGGTCTGCTTGTAAAGAGTGTTGCTGGGTGTTTCAGTAAAGTATTTCAATCTGATCCAGACGGGGGGGAAAAGCAAGATAAGCAGCATGACGGATGGATGGACAGACATGGGTTGACGAGAGGCTCCCAAATAAGGGAAACTCAAAGACCATCAAGTTTGCTCTGCAACACAAGCAAAAAGCCCGACACACGTGACTTGCTCCCAACAATGGCGACCCAGATTGGCAGCCCAGATCCACTGAAACAAGAGTCGGTGCAGATACATTCACAGATGGCAAACTGTGGAAGAATGCAAGCAAGTGTCAGCGTGAAAACAAAAGAGGCAAACCCACACAACCAATGGCGAATTCAAAAGCACCGCTACAATGCCGCTGTGCATTGCTGGTGAAATTGAAGTCTGTCCGATCCTTACGCATGCAGCAAGACTTGCATAACATTTCTTTTAAAGCATGAAAGTCATTGTTGTGAAATTACCAACAAAGCCCCTTTGACAAGACGGCTTCGTCTCCCCTCCCTGCGAGCCTCCAATAGAGAGAGAGAGAGAGAGAGATAACGTTCGTTTGTGTCATTACCGTTCACACATAAAACTAAAGACGCAACACATTAATCTGGTTCATTTAAAACCTATTTTATGTTACTATATGCAAGAAAAAGGGGAGGTGATAGTTGTACAAGGATTTCCACGCTCAGAAATGAAGCAACGCAATCATGCCGTCATCAGCAAAACCTGAAAATTTAAACTACTGATAAATGATGGGAATCCTGAAATGTGTTAAGTTATTCAAAAATGCACCAAACTAAAAACTTTCTGTTTAAAGAACTATTCTTTAATAAATAAAATAAAAATAAAAATCGGTATCGGCCGATACGAGATGATCGGTCCATCCCCAGTAAAATCAAACCTGTTGCGCTCTACTTCTTTTATTTAACGTGTGCTAAAATCAACATTTATTTCTGATTTCTATTATCAGGTCATGCCATCAATTTTCAGTTCAGGAGCAATTAAAAGGGTAAATGTTGAAAAAATAAAGCAGAGACAGCCGCGAAATAAAAGGACTATTTAATAAGTGGGTTGGTATTTATTTTTCCCCTCAGTTACACAATCAACTGACTTTAGGTGCCAAACACGATGTATGAAGATCCTGCTTTCAGGGAATATATTAAAGTAAAATATGAGGAAAACGCGTTAGCCTGAGAGTTTGCTGTAGTTATATTTACCACAAAACATTTTGTGGATATAAACAATCAGAAAAAGCCTCAGCAGATATGTAAAGATTAGGAACCTACTGAAATAAAAGAGGCAAAGTATTTCTCTGAAACAGAAAAGCCTAAGCTTGCACTCTGTGGGTCAGAGAGGAGAAACATCGCTGATATCCACACATCCAGGTAAGGTGAATTTACCAAAAGAGTGACCCGGTACACCAGATACTAGTGTACATACACCGTACATGCTAGAGAAGTATAAACACTTGGGGAGAATTAAAATTCACGTCTCAAGCTGTGACTCTATGAGCACAGATGGTGGACTGCTGAGCATCCTCCGAGCCCAGCAACAGAGTCCTATGCAATCCTGTTACAGCAAACAAAGCCAATAACATTTAATCCTATGAAGGAATGCCACTTCATTCACTCCAAAGGTCAAACAAGAACCAGAAAACAAAACAGTAGAGCCCCCTGCCAAGGTTTTATTGTGCGCATGTGGGGAGATGCGGTTTCATAATAAAAACAAAAAGCATATGGAAGCACAGGAAAATAATAAACATTGTATTTTGGAGGCTAAAAATGTTTTGGAGAGAGGAAGTTTGGATAAACAGCAGGATAAAGTGGTTGCTTTTGACCAGCAGGGCCAAAAAAACCTAGTGACCCGCTCCGCACACCTGGACAGGGACCTTTTCGTGACAGAGCAAAATTTTATGAGATTCCTGTTGCACAATACTTAACTTGAGAAACACAAACAATTTCTTTGAATATGATTATTGATGTTTTAATCAATCAGCCAATGGTCAAAAGCTGCCAAGTTTCCCATAACTGGCTCTGAGCAATGATTGGCAGCTCACTTAGAACAACATTAGAATATTTATGTTCAATAAATGAATCAAAACTGAAAAGTTAGACTTTTTTTTCATGGTCTGTAAATACGTTAACCAATTACCTGCTCCTCTTTTTGAGCTTAACGAGAAATTTTTTTTTAAGAAGGTTGAGAACATAAGCGCTAAAGTTTGACATTAGCTTCCCAGACCAGACCTCTCCCAATATCAGCGTTCCACTGTAATCCCTTTATTTCAGAAACGATCATCTCTATGAAGAAAACCTTGAGTGCAATTTGTTCAACTGGCACCAATGTTTATTGGATTTAATTACCAATTACTGAAACTTTTCTTTAAAATGTCTAATGAGAAAAATATCCTGAGCTGGCTTTTCACAGTACAATTAATTACTTCCAAGTCCAACCATAAATAAGTAAATCTGCATATATTGTGCAACGTTGCTAGAGTTTGACTGTGTGAAGCATCTTGATCTACGTGAATGTTAAGAAGGGGCTATTTAAGGATTCAATGACTAACTGAATCAATGCAAATTGCACACAAATGAGTTTGTAAGTACTGAAGCCTTACTATTGCCGCTCTAATTAATTCTCAGAATAAATGACAAAACATTTCAGCTGTGAAATACGACTAAATGAGGCCAAAGTAATAAAAACGCAGTTATGATGGTTGTTCCAATCAAAACGCTGCAGATCTTGGCGTTTTCATTTTTGTCCGAAAGAACATTTATCTAAATCTTCAGCACATCTCCATTTCAATAATCTTTACTTTTCCTGACACAATTTCATTATAGATTTTCCTGAGCGCTTCAAAAGCATTCTGCATTCTTGACATCTAACTAAGAAACATTTAAAAAGAAAATACTTGGCAACAGTTAGATTTTATAACTATCTGTTTTTCTATGTTAGTGTGAGACTAATGATGGCTCTGTGACACTTTCTTTAATACTATTTAAAAAAAAAAAAACAAGTACAACTGCTAGGTTTGGCAAACCCAGTGAATGAAGTAATGTAACAAGTATTCACATGGACACAAAGACTGAACCCCGACCTATACAATTTGACCTATAAACCGTGTGAAACACTTCCTGGGAGAACGGGACAGACACAATGGCTCTTGGTAATCCTGAGATTCAATAGTCCACCACCACATCGCTGTTACAGACAGCGCGTCTCTGTGACACGGAGAAAGAAGAAGAAAAAAAAATCGTTAAACAGCAACTGCAGCTCTGATAACGTGTGGCAGAAAATCTAAGACTGTTTCCCTAAGAGACAATTAACCGTGGCTTTATCTGGAGCATTTGCCAAAGGTTTTTCACAGATCCATTAGCCGCACAGGCCCCGAATACCCGTCCTGATTAAGGAAATGCATCATATACGTCTGGCCACAGGCTGCTGTTTGCTCAGGAGGAACAACAAAGCCGTCCACATTGTAGCAGCGGCCGGTGATTATCAGATGAGGGTTTATAATGCAAGCAAACCTCAAAGGGCTTGTTGTGTAATAATGATGGCGCAGTCACGTGTTGCGGCCGCGCTGCGGTGTGGAGCTCCGCTTCATAAATCAAGCGCCAGTGTTACGCCAGCAGCTCCGGAAAAATCATCTTCTCTGATCGCATCACAGCCAAAGCAAGAACGCAAAACATATCGGGATTGAGACGATGATTTGGCGGGGGGGGGATGGACTAAATATTTGTTTGTGCTGATCATAACAGATTTAGTTCTATCTTAAACTATAATTAAAAAGAGGAAACTGATAGAAATGTGCAAAGCCTGACATGTTGGGGAAGAGCATCGCTGCAAGATGATGCTGCCACCACCACGTTTCACCAGCAGGGTCAGGATGGTGATTTAGTCTCAATTAAATGCACGGGATAAAAAAGGGGAGGGAAAAATTACCAACACTGACAGGAGTGTGAATAATTTTACAAAGCTTTCTTTAGTAGGGACGGGCATTTATTGTATCGTTCATCGTTTATTGTGATAAATTTGTTGTCATGATAAAAATGTTGATTTATTGTTAAAATAAAGTCCAGTTGTCCATATTGTCAAAGATGTTAGTTTTATTATTTTCTCCACTGCTTATCCAATGAAAGCATCAATAAATTGGAAAATGTGCGTGTGCAGTTTGTGATTGGTGTCCTAAAGAAACATATTACAACTGGGTATATTTCTCAAGAGAAGAATTTGTGTCCCGTTACCTAAAAAAGAAACAATAACTAGCCTACTGAATAGCTTGCATCAGTCTCAGTGTCTTTTTTTTTTAAGTAAATGTTTGATCACCTGCATTGCTAATAAATATGAAGAATTATAAATTCTTGACTGAAGGCAGCGCGCTCTCTGGAGTAGACCGCCAGTCTCTTCGTTTGAGGCTAAATAAAGCCGTTCTGTTGCCTGGTTGTTCATACTTGTCTTATTAGCTGGAGCAGCACACTCAAGAGGAAGGGTTTATCTGCGCTCAGACAGAAACGCCAGACTTTGAAGTGCTTCCCAAGAGAGTCTGGGACATTTTTCTACAAAATAAAAAGTAAAAAAAACATATTCTAAATATTCAAGAACACTGATAACTAGGAGAAAGGCTTTAGCAAACAACTGTACTTTCAACAAAAAAACAGGAAAAAAAAAAGCGCATTGCCTTTTGGCAGTGTCAAATACAGCTCTAGGCCTTTTTTAAGTCAGCAAAGACGAATAGACATCGCAGCCAAAAAGGGGAAGGTATGCAGTGCATGCAAATCCGAGTTACTGAAAAACTTCCAATTATGCCGAGAAGTGGACCAGGAATAATCAATGAACAATCTGCTCTCGGTCTCAAACGGCGAGCACACTTCTCTGTTTGTCTTGCCTTGCAGGTTCCTGAGTTCGCCGTCGCGAGGCGCTTCCATCACAGACCTGGGACTGTTCTCAGAGGCCCAAGAAGCCAGAAAGGAAGGTCTGGGGCCTCAGGGGCCCACACTCCCAAAACATACAACTCAGACAGGAAAGCTTCTCAGTTCCCCTGCCAGGCAACAACATTTGTTTGTCATCTGTGCAGTCGCAGCCGCCCAATGGCGCGAGCACGCCCTGGACGACCGCAGAGCTCTTCTGAAGAAGGGGCGGGCTGATGGGTGGCGAGGGGTTTGGAGACGATGCAACCTTAAGCGTAACTCAACCAGCTCTCTGTGTGAGCTGCACGACGGCAGCAGTGAGGAAGAGTGAGACGATGAAGGTCTAAACAGTGCTGGAGTGTAGCGGCCCTGCAGCAGGCGACGTGATCTCTGGTTACCTGTTTCCCATGGAACCTGAATGTGGATGTGATACGCCCCGGTGTGAATAGCTCTGCTGTGGCTCTTTTCTTTCCCCTGGAAACAACGGGACTCCAGGGAGAAAGGTAGTCATACAGACAAGGTGCGCAACTGGGAATTTGGTTACTGTTCACTCAGAAAAATAACTTAAAGCAGGATTCCTACGTGTAAAAGTGAAACACGACTTCTTAAAGATCTTCTCAAAGGGATGACTTAAGGAAGGAAAGAACAGAAGAAGGAAGGGAGACAAGGAAGAAAGAAGGAAGGAGGATTTACACAATGGAATCATAAATACAGTGGGGAAATTTAATTGTTCTTCCACTCGCATTTTATTTTTTCATACTTATCCAGATCCGAAAAATACTGAAATCAAATTCCAAACTTGTACTGGAAAAATTACATGTACATATTATTTATTCATGAGTTAGAAATTCAACTTTAAGTGCAGGAATTTACAAAAAAAAAAAAGCAATATTCCTGCTTTAAAATATTTTTATGTCATTGAAATTTAAAATCGGTAACCCCAAACTTCTCACCTCCACATTGATGTTTTCCCACAACAAGAAAAACAAGGCAATAATCTAAACGCATTCGACTTTTCTTGGTGACTGGCAACTTCCTAAGTCATCCGGCCGACTTAATAATATTCACAACTAAATGACCCTTTCTAAACAGTTCACCGCCCCCATTCAGCTCGTAAAGGCACCAACCAGCGCGAAGTCACCGCCGACCCAAATAATGAGAGTCCAGCGGTCTCAGACCCTCACAGGCAAATTAGCAAACCAAAATGCCTCGGCATCTTAGCACTTGGGGGATTATCCAATACGCACATTCTTGAGGGGCTTGAGTTGTGATCTCTCAAACAGTGACCACACTGTTACACGCTGCTCAGTCAAGAGTCCAGCCCTGGAAGCCTTTCACTGAGAGAAAACGCTGCTGGGAAACATGTTAGACCTGACATGTGAAGCACAGTGTTTGCTGGTAAATAAACTGCTATTCAGAGCAAATTTTAAAAAAAAACAAAACAGGGGAAACAATGATTGTTTTTAACCAGCTTTCAACCAAATTTATGTGACGCATTCATGTCCTACTTTTCAAGCACAATTTGGGATAAAATTCAGAACAAACATACATCTAAATTTAACAGAGTCTTGTTGAAACAACCAAAGATCCTTTAATTTCATTTGAATATAGCTACAACCTACCAAGCAGTTGTTCTATCAGCTATCCTCAGCACCATTGGGTTTTTTTTTATCATTCTCTTAAATACAATTATTTTTGTTACCAGCTTCAACAAAGAAGCACAGAAAAAGTCCTGAGTTTAAACCTGTTATTCAGCTTTGTGCGCGGTTTTCTTCCTGAACTCCATTTGACTTCGCCCCCACCCCCCCAATCTCCTGAGATGGTTGAATTTTGTAAAGAGTGTGTTTTTGCTAGAGATGCCACGTAGACACGGGCTGTTATTAAAGTAAAATAAAATGATTTCACTGTATTGATGTACTGTATTTAATAAGATCTAATTACAAAAAAAAAGCATTGATTATTCCCACTGCTGACAAAATATTTAAAATTTCCTAAATAAGTTCAAGTTTTTGCCGATGATGGCTTTCTTAAAAACTGCAATTTCCCTCATTTGGCTTACATTAATGTTAGCAGACCTGTTCTTCAGGGAGATACCCTAACCCTTTAACCCTTATCCTCTCGACATTTAACATTGTCATTTTAGAGGAAAAACAAATATGTAAACTGATGCAGAATGACAGCACACAACATTGTCATTGGAGTGGCATGAGAGGGGCGAACAATGCGGCCATTGTCAGCCGTGTGTATTCACGCAGTTTCTAATCGCCACAACACGGAACGATGACTTACAGATCAGCAATAGCTTCGAGGCTTAAACGGGGCTTAAGTGACGGCTTTCTGCAACACATAAGAAACCTGAGCTCCCTTCACTACTGAAGGGGTTGTTCAGGTCTGTGGAGTCTTTTATATATATATCATTTGTTCCTGGGATTTTCCAGCTGATTTATTATCAGTGTATAAAAAAGATGGGTAAAAGTTAAACAAGGTTTTCCTCAGAAAACTTGCTAAGCCCGGTGGTTAGGGGTTCGGTAGTCATTCATCCAGCAGCCCATCGTGTTTTTGAGTTAAAATTTTTTTTAAAGTTGACAGGAAATTTGAAAATATCACATGATGATTATATGTTATTGGAAGATTAGTATCTGGACACCAACCATAAAGTCTTAAAAAATGCAAACATTTAAAATAACTGAAATAAATAGGCAGAGCTAAGCCTGGTGGGGGCACAAGTAAAGTCTGGTGGCCCGCCAGGCTTATAATACATTGAGGGAAAGCCTGGTATACATGTATGAAATATTAAGGTTCAGCTTCATTGTGATCTACAGAGAAGCACCGATCCAGTTTTCTATGGCCGACGGTTATTTACGGTTTTCTTTAGAGTACAATCTCTGGAAAATAAAAAAATTATATTGTTTACATTTTCAAAACCTTTTTTTTTTTTTTTATTGACCTAAAATAAAGTTTCTCAAAGTACATGAAAACCAAAAATCGTAGGCTGTGCTGAAGCACCTGATAATTTGAAAAATAAGATATTTTTTTCAATCTTCAACATGCCAAGTGTCAAAATAACCAAAGAAAGTCAAGGGAACATTTGGCCGACTTTTGATAAAGCAGTGAGGTATACTTAGTTTGGTTAAAGAATTTGATAAAGATTAAATAAACCCCACGTGTTGAGGCTTGGAAAGAAAACTAAAGCATCTTACTTGAGTTTTTAATAAGCTTCAGCCATGTGAGGAGAACCCATATGTTAACGCCTCACAAAGCAGGGCATCCAATTTGTTTGACTGGAATTAACTTAATTCAGTGATGAATGAGCCACAAAACTTCCCAGCAGCCAGTGTTCCCTTTGTCCGATTGTTTGCACAGCAGAAGCCCAGGCATTGCAGCAGACCTAACGTTTGAGTCGAGAGCACGGTGGACAAGCCCAGCAGCTGCTCGTGGGTACAGAAAAGGAAATAAATGACATGGGTGACATCTGGAAAACAAGCAAGAAGCACTTTAATGACCAAAAGTGTCTCCGGCGTAGCAGGGAACGGTAGTTTGAACACTTTGACCAGCACAGCGCGAGACAAATTCATTTGCACTCTGACATTTTCTTGATGGCGCTGAAATGATTCATACACTCTAAATACAAACTCTGATGTCTACCAAAACATGTAAACTGAACCTTTAGCTCAATCTGTTTCATATAGAGCTGGCATCCAATCACTTCTTAACAAGCTTTCAAGACCAAGAACCACAAGGGAAACAAACCCTCGGGAGTTTTTGGCTTCTTCATCTCGCTGCCAGATGGCTGGTAATAAAAAATAAAAAATAGACGGACAACAAGCCATGAGGCGGCGCACAAAATAGGCAGGTAACCTTTGGTTAATAAAAGATAAGCCCTCCACGGAGAGTTGATTTCACAGGTTTTCTTTCCTGATAAGAGCTGGGAAAGGCAGCAGGTGCACTTTGTACACACAAACTGGGATGCTGGCACGTTTTGCACAGCACCAAGTATTTACTGGTCTTCGTGGCCTTTTAATGGATGACAAAGGGAATGAAGTTACTGCTGAGCATTCTCAGGTGTTTCACATGGAAACTGGGGAGAAAAAAAGGAAGATAGGCAAGGATAAAGCACTCCCTAAATGGCTACCTTTGAGTTTAGCCATTCAGTTTGGTATTTTCTTCATCATCTTCTGTCAGTAATAAACCCAAAATGATAAAAGTAGGACAAGAACACAAGTTTTAACATGGCTAATCGCAGATGAAACACATGATCTGATTGTAAATTAATGTAAATGCACCTCACATTTCATAAGGTTCTGAATTTTATCTTTTAGATGCTGAGATAAGAAGTAAAATCTATAAATTCAAACATGCTTCACTAATTTTTTTTTTTTTTTAGGCTATTTAACCAGACTACAAATTGTCAACTTCCTTCCAGATTGTTCATGAACTTGGTGATTCCATGAAAAGTATCATTAGCTTGAACAATGGATTTGCGGCTGAAGAAATTTGACAGGAGAATGAACAGGTTAATCACATGACAGCGAGAATTTAATTTGCTGTCATGACCGTTTCAACCGCACAACACATTTCTCCAGCGCAGAGTGAAATTGGGGTCAAATGCGACTGGAAATCAATCTGATAACTGGTTCCAAAGGTGCTTTGAAACACATGTAAAACATATCGTTTCCCTGAGGTTGTCACAGGCAGAATGGTGGCCCTAATATGGCTTAAAAATAAAATCTTGAGATTTTTTTTTTTTCAGACCAAATCTGATTTCAATCGACTGGTTTCCCTTTCTTAAAAAGAAATGTATTTGTATTTAAATCTTCCCTTCCCGGAGTTGACCTGAATTCAAAGTCCAACTAAGTACAAGATATGAAACTTGTAAAACAAGACGGTATCCCCTGGGCGGGCTGACTTCACTCTGAGGCCCAAGAAAGGGAGATCAACAAACATAATCAACATTAAATCATTGCTAATGGTGCTTTGCAAACTGCTCAAACATACGTGTATGTTTTTTAAAAAACTGGATAAATAAAAGGAAGCTCCTTCTGTCTCCAGATTGAACAGCCTTCTTTTCAGGGATCATTTCCTCCGGTTCACACCTAATTTCCAAATTTGCACAATCAAGTTTCCCCCACAATATTTTAAGCCCTAACAATGGATAGCTGCCCAGGCTTGCTGATAACGTCCAGTGACTAACATACACCTGCCTCTCACACACCCCGGATCAGGAAGCTCGCTCTGGAGATCCAGAGCATTGAGTTTAAGAATAAAAGCAGTCTATAAATTCATGGGGTGGAGGTGGAGGGGGGTTTATCTCTGAAAAGGGAGGAGCAGGGAGGAAGAGAAGGGAGGGAGGGAGGGAGGAGGACCTCCCTGCAGCAAATAAAGACATGCTGCAAAAGAAGGGAGCAGCAGCACTTCGACTTTGTACAGTTTCTACTCATAAGTAGGCGCAGATCTTTCTGCTGGAGCTCCTTGGCTCATAAATATTTACATCCACAGACAAAAACAAGGACATGTGAATAAGATCTGCAGTGCGTAGCGGACCCAACAACACCCGCCGCGATGGGACCACAACCCAATCATTTGGCCTCACACTGGAAACACAAACATGTCACACTAAATGAATGCTGCAAATAAAATAAGAACTGTTATATATATATATATATATATAGATATAAAATAAGCGGAGTACATTTAGTACCTGCAACAAGGGAGTAATAATAATTTATAAAATCTGCAGAGAGGGTGAGGCTTGTTTTATTCTTGATTTTAAAAAAAAGAGAACGAAGCAACCCAAAAATAGAAATAGATGGAGATAACAGAAAGGGGTCGTTTTGTACGTTTTATTTTATCTGATGATATTTAAGATTAAATGTCGCAAACTGCTAATAATAATAATAATAATAATAATATTAATAATAATAAGAGTTACTGCTGTTGGAGTTTGTGCGGGTCTATTATTATCGCGGGGATGCACTTGCCACCAGCCACATCCATCCGCTGCAGCTCCAGACTGGACCCACCATCCCTGAGCAGGTTAGTGGTCGGGCATCCGTCAGCCCGGCTATACCTCCGCTATTTCACCTTCACGGCTCCCGAACGGAACCAGAAGGCTCCGGGCAGCCGCCAGTCCCAAGCAGAAGCGAGCCTGTCAGAGGCTCACACAGACACAGACACACAGAGACGCAACGGGCTCAGATAAATCCCAGCTTAGTTACCTTTAGCTGCCTCCACCGCGCATAATAGTCCGAGGACCAGTCCGACTGCGGATGCAAATTGTTTATTCCCTCGGAACCGCATCCTGACTTTGAGTTCGGCCGCGGGGAAGTCAAACACAGCCTTCTTCGGTCCTCGTCAGTCAGGCCGGAGCGTTTATACTGAACAGGAAAAATAAAATCCAGGAGATGAGTGTCGGTTACCACGGTAGCTCTAAGATGGCCGTCGTCGCTACCGCCGCTCTGCTCTCTCTTCAATCACTGATTCTCTCGCAGTTTTCTCCCGGCTGCGTTCTCGGACTGTCGGAAATCACACTGACGTGTCCGCACAAACCAGTCACCACGGTTTACATACTCGTTAGAGTGGCTACAGTTTAATTGAATATCAAAATGCTAGACAAGTAAGTAGAGAAAATATGTAATTTAAATAAAGACTTGCAGTAATAAATAATTTTCAAAATGTAATAATTTCCCTGTCTTTTTCTAGAAAATGTATTTGAATTTTACTTTACCTTTTACTGATTCCACAACGGCTGAAGCACAGTAACCAATGGCAATTTAAATGTAAAATTGAAAATTTGTCTAGAGTTTTTTTGTGTACAGAAAAAAAATGAAACCTCCAATAAAATTGTCTAGTTGTTGCTTTTTTTAATCACATTCCAGTGTGTGGATCATCAGACAGTTTAATATTAATTTCTAAAAAAAGTAATTAAAAGCAAGAGGCGCAGTGTAGCATTTGCAATACTAGCAGCGACTCTTTTAGGTGACTGGAGAAATTTTGGCCTCAGCATAATTATCTCGAATCAGCCACATTGGATGATTTTTGAGCGTCAATGGCCTTTGTTTGGCTTTTTCTTATCCATTTTGAGGTTGTCTTCATTGACCTGCTGCAAAGTAGAAAGCCTGGTTGCATGGTGTAAAATCAAAAACCTCAAATATAGAGAGGAAGATGTTGAGGTCCATTTCTGAAGAGTGAGGGTTGGCGACTCTGTCAGTTATTAAACCAACAAAATATATGAAAATGTACACAGGAACAAATTTAATTTAACTACACCAATAGTTTTTCTGTGATCTGTGAGAAAGAAGGAATTCACATTGCACCGGTTTCTTTTTCCACAAAGACATAAACAAGATAAAAATCAGAGACAGAAGAATGTAGCCTATCTAATGGCTTCGAATTTTATCAGTGGATTACAAAAGGTAAATCTACAGATACAGAAAATAGCCCCAAAACTGTTTAAAAATGATAAATCACTAACTGGCTAAATAAATTTGTTAATTATTTCATTGGGCGTAACCAAGTTTCCTATACTGAGTTGCTAAAGTGTGATAGTAGAGAAAACAGAAAGCTAAAAAGTAACACAAGGGGAAAAAAATAACTAAATAAATGAAATGAGATGAGAACTGAGTCATAAGATACACAAAGACAAAAAATAACAAAGCAGCAATGCTGACAACGTTAAGAAAAACTGTCAAAGATGACACATTTCCACATCAAACTGTAACAAATGAAGTAGAAATTTTATTCAGTTATAACTGTGTGAGTGATTTGCAAAAGGTCAGCATTTTAGGTTTGCAACATATGTTTGACAAGTGTGAAGTGGATTGATACATCCTTCCTGAGATTTTATTATCAAATAGTGACTCAGTGTGTGTTTCAGCTCAGTAGGCTTGTTCTTATTTGTCTTTCAAACAACAGGATGAGGGGAATGCGTCTCATAACATTTTTAACTAATAGCCTTATCCCTAAAACAATGTCATCCTATTATATCACTTCAACTGGAAATCTTAGTAAAGGGTCACACATTTTCACCTCAAACTGTTTCAAGCCAGCTGACAATGATTTAGTGCAGGTTTTTTTTTATTATTATTTCTCATGCAGTGATAATTATTGATCATTGTTTTAAACAAATGCAACAACCTAAAGGGGATCTGTTGACGTCCCTGTAATGTTGACACAGTCGCTCTAACAGAAATTTCCATGGTCAAAAGAATGCATGTTGCCGAGCATGTTTTCTTGCAGATGTTTACTGAGAAAACTGCCAGCTGTCATCTGTCTGTCTGACTGATTGTGCAATGATGCAACATGCAGTTAAACTCATAAAGCACAGCTGCAGGTGAAGAAACTTCCTCTTGTTTGTTTGGATCAGAAAAGTTCTCTAGTCTTTTGTCGTTACCTGTTATCATGTTACTGATGCATAAACTCATGAATTACATTTAAATAGAAAATATTATAGCTTAAACGTGGATAAACTCAACTTTAATAAAGGTGCTTTACTTCACAACAACACTCGTGTGTTGTTTCTGTTTGACAGATGCTCTATTGATCAATGTAATGCTCCATCCAGTATTAATTTCTCTGATGAGTCCAGAATCATTCACATTTGCAGAATGGATCTGGAATACGTACAGAAAAGCAATTCCAGGACACGGTTTATAATTTTACTGTGAACTGACAATGTGTATCAAAATATCGACTTAAACTGACAATACTTAAACCAATGTGCAGTAAACTTTAAACATTAACTTGTGTTTCACAGACGATTCCCCGAGATAAGATTTGTTTATTCTTTTATCCTTTCATTACTATGGGTTTCGTTTGTTTCCCCAACCGCATATCAAAAACAATCCACTTGTTTGATTTTATCATTCGTATTCATTTAATGCTAAATATACATGCAGCCCAAATTCCGAGCTTGACATTAGAGCCTGAAGGCATCACAAGTCCGATGTTTCGCCAGTGACGTCAGCGGTGTTATTGTGGGAGCGTGCAGCCTCTTTAGCACAGACGGCTAAACTGAGACCAAGGACCGGGGCCAAACGCCTCCTCCAATACATTCAGTGATTGTAATACTGCAAAGTGCCTTGCTGCACTAAACTGCATGCTGCAGTGGAGGAGGGTCATTTTAAATCTGGTCACTTTCTGAAATTTTGGATGTAACTGAAAGATATAAAGTATAACTGTAATTTGGAACTGAATATGTCATCATTCACCTGCTTTGTCATCTTGATAAAGCAGACAAAGCAGTGTGATAATCCCTGACATTTGCTCCATATCTGGAAATGCTGATCTTTTCTTAATAAAGCATTAAGAAACAGATTTGTCTGATTTTAAAATGTGTTTAATGATCTTCAGCATGTAAATCTGACCCAAAAAAAAAAAAAAAAGCACCAGCAGCAACTATCTATATTGTGGCATTTTATTTCCAAAATACCTGTAGAGCCATACAATTAAAATGGAAGCTGAAAATCTAAATGATAGGTAAAAAACAAACAAACAAAAAAAATCGACTTGTCCCAAAGTGGAAGATAATTTCCAACAATCCTTCCTACTGTGACGCAGCTACAACACATGCATGCCAAAGTGAGAATAGCATCTTCCTGAATTGCAAATTGGGAGCTACTTTCTAATCAACACCTTCCAAAACAGACAGCACCCCTAAGGAGAAGATGCCAAGTAATCACAGAGTTACTTCGGCACATACATTTCTAAATCTGCATCGCACTGAGCAATGTTAGCATACATTGCACTCATGCTAAAGTGGCTTTGTTTGAGGCTACTACACCTCAGAAAGCCTCTCAAAAACAACATCATGAGGAAAGTCCTGTTGTGAATTTAAGCTCATTTATTTGCCGCGTCCTTCAGATGTAACCGTGTAAAGCATCCCTTTGTTCATTTACCTCGACTGGGAAACAATAACAATTTGAAGTAACAGAGAGATAACCTTTACAACCCTTGGACGTGTCCAGAAGCGAACGTTCTCTCTCCACTGGCCTGACAGCTGCAGTCATCGCAAGTAAACAGCAGAGAATGACCACAATTAAGTGATGAGTCTATAAACAAGGAGAGTCTATTGACTTCAGAGCAGCAGCAGAACTGAAGAACAGTGCTTTATTTGTTCCCAGCTTGGCAACACATGAAGTGGTGGAGGGAAAGCGAACATTTCTTTCTCTCACAGATGTCCGACACTCCAGGGAACAGATAGTGGCCATTGTCGTGTCTTTGGGGAACAATGCTGAGCAGTAAAAAGGTTTGACGGAAAGGTGTGAGACATCAGCGAATAATCACAGCAGTGTTGCTTCCTCCAGAACATCTCGCACACTTGGTTAATAGCCCCGCTGTTTAGGATTGCCATGATTGCTGATGCATTGTTGTCTCATCCTTGTGCCATCTCTCTGTACTGTGAAAGGATGTTAAAAGCCCTTATTTTTGTACAAACTGAAAGCATGTTTTATCATTTAGACAAGGTAAATGGAATTTGTTTTCCCCTTTTTTTAAACACAGAAAATGTACTTTATCAAATTACATCACATCTCATAAGTGTGAAAACATAATACTGTATTAAATGATAGTTTCAGGTGGGTAAGAATATCCGCTAAAGCTCCATATCCTTTAAAAGTTCCATGCCAAAAGGAAAATAAATGTATTTTCCCCTCAGAAGAACTAAAATATGAAGTGTACTGAAGTGTGCATGCATGGATGTCTGTTTTCTGTCTTTGTGCTCCTCGGTGATGGACTGGCATCCGTACCCTACAAAAACCCCAGACTCTACAAGGCACAAACCTGTATAGAAGATGGATACGTTTAAGCTTTATGAATCAAAGAAGAGGGCTTCATACAGAGGATTTACTTTTACTGATGTGCAGAAAACGTCCAAAGTTTTTTGAGAAGCAGGACTGTTTTATGTGTGGTATAGCATAATATAGTATAACATAGTATAGTACAATATAGCGTAGCATGTGGTAGTGTAGCCGAACATAGCATAGCATACTGTATTATATAGTATTTTATAGTTTCAC
>NW_015114201.1:143758-155690 GCF_001443285.1 Poecilia latipinna | reverse complement strand
TTAATTCAGATTTTAAAATAAGTCGATGTTGTCCTGAACGTGCCTCAGAGTGTGAGGTTCTCCGCCGGTCCGGTTGGCGTTGCTCCCTGTCGCAGCGTTCTGCACAGCAGGACGGGTTGGTTAAACACAGGGTTGGAGTCTCTGCTCCTAAATCACCAGCCTGCCGAAGAAACCGGCATCATCCAGTTGGGAGCTGGAGAACTGATGCAATCACACATTCCTCCCACTCCAGCCGGGTCGCTTCTTAAATTCACCTTCAAGAATTATTTCTGTGGTACGTCTACGTTTAGGAGGTAAATAATCCGTTCGCCTCCAGAGACTCAGACTGAAGGGAAGTTGACGTAGTTTGTTGTTTTTTGCAGCTTTCAGAAAGAGAAAATGACATCTCTGCCCTGAGAGTGCGAGTCGTCAGCAGAGCATGTGTCAGGCTTCCTTCGCCTCCATGCAGCTAACCACAGGCTGCTGGAAGGTCCTGTCAGCAATCAGTCGCTCAGTAATTACCGCTGCAGCTCTCTGCTCTGACCCGGGCCTCCGCCGAGGAGCCAGGGGCCACGTCCCCTTTCAAAACGCTGCCTCTGCGCCCCGCAGGCTCTGCTGCTGCTTCATTTTGTGCAAGTGATGAGAAAGGTTGCATAAAAAATAAAAGAGAAAAGAGAGTCAGGAATATCATCTGAAGAGAGATCGTAAAAGGTTTTCATGTTTTGGTTCAGCTGCAGAAATATGGCCACTGTTCTGGAAGCTTATCTGCACCGACGATGGATTCATGAAAAATTAACTTTTTCCATGTTTTGGTATTTTTATTTGAGTTTCATCTGCTTCTACAAGCAAACCAAGCACTTAAAAAACGCCTAGTTGTTTTCTGAAAATATGTTAATGTTTTTTGGTTACTGCACTGCACAATGGCTTTGAGGTCATTTAAAACGCTGTACAATGGCTGCTGGAAAAGATGAGATTTTTGTTGTCGACTCATCATCCAGAAACCACTTGCTGCATTCTGGTTGGTTGTGCAGGAGTGTTACGTCCACCAAGGGCACAACATATTTGAGGACACGAGACAAAAGATGAGGGTTCAACAACATTTTTTATTCATAAATTCTCTTCACTTTGATTTTCTTAGTTCAGCTTCTTCTGATTTTCTGTGAAGAAAATAGAGTTCAGGCCCTCAGATCCCGTGTCCCACAAAATAAAGAAAAACAAAACCCCAAAAGTATTAACAGAAAGTTGGACCTGGTGAGCCGATCAAACATAACAAAACGGTACAGCAGGGGGCCGACCCTGTACAGGGCCGTCGAAGCCCCTACTAGTACCGGACTAAAGCAAAAAGAACCTAATGCAAAAGAAAGATCGAAACCAGGACAACCGGTCCCACCAGGCCAAAAGCACAACGAAAAAACAAACAAAGGCTAACAGAGATAGCAGGCTGGAAACCTCAGCTGCGGCCCACAGCGGCTGGACGAGCCACACCGCGCCTGGTGGTGGAAAGGCGGAGCCCAGGCGGGGATGGGGGAGCGTTCCAACATGCCGAAAAGAAATTATCCAAACTCCAAAATATATTAACAAAAGGTCATTCAACTAAAGCCTATAAGAAAACAAAGAAAAGAAATAGACAAAAATCATAATGTGCATGAAGCACATAACAAGGAGGCTCCACTGATGCTTTTCAAAGATGTACGGTTGTGTAATTGTGCATCTGTTTGCTGCCATTTTGTTGTGTGAGCGTAAACGTTGAGTTGGGGGCGTGGCCAGCAGCAGCCTGCCTGGATTTAAAGAGACAGAGACCCTAAAACAGCTCAGACTGAAATCTGATTTAAAACACAAAAAGGTTTTACCAGATTTAAAAACAACAAACCATTTCCTTCAGCTTGTTCATCTTCTATCTATTTATGCTTTATAATTCACTCTTGCCTGATTTTTTTTTGAGTAAAAATCACTGAATTTAAGTGTTTGTTGTCCCTTTTACTATTAAAATAAATTAAATTTAAAGCTGAAATCTGGATGAATTCTGTGTGTTGCATTGTAAGATGTTAAACTGCCTGTAACCTTTTTGGACATTGCGCCAAAACTTTGTTTTTAAATGTGGATCTGCACCGACTGCCTGGAAAACCAAATTTATCTGGTCTTAAATTATGATTGAGGGCCGCAGAAAAACGTTTGGAGGGCTGCAAACGGCCCCCGGGCCGCACTTTGGATATTACTGTGCAAAAGATCATAGATCTGCCTAACCTGTTAAAGTTAGTAACCACCTTTAAGTTGCAGATTGAGAAGCAGGAATCAAACAAGCATCAGATTTGTGAATCTGCTGATTCAGCGGAAACAGAAAGAAAAATGGAGGCTGAGTAAAGACAGCCTTCCTGGTGCAGACATGTTCACTGGAAGGTTGAAGACGCGCTCTGGCAGAGCGGCGAGCTTCGTCTCCAGAGACCGGAGCTGAACTCGTCTTCGTCAGAGAAACCTCGCTGCTCTCCTCCTCCTGGGAATCGGATGACGGTCTGCATGTCATGGAACAAGGACACACACGTTGGTTGAGAGGCACGGGGCGGCGGCTGCCGCAGCGTAATGAGACAGCAGGATGAATTTCCACACTTTGTTCTCGGGGGGATTTCCTCTCTGAAATCGTTCCCCACACACAGATGGGAGTGTGTATTCAAATCCTTTCATCTCCGTCTTTATTTCACACAAGTTGTTGTTTTTTTCTGTCTTGTGCCAGTAACTAAATCAAAGTTTGACATTATTTGGTACTTGTTTTTGGTCGTATGTCATTTAAGGTTGAAAGCAGATGTTTACATGCATCTTTTCTGACATCAAATCAGACTAAAAGTTTCCTGATTTAAACCCAAATTAATTTCTTCTAATTCATAAAATCTCCAAATTACTTCTGAAGCCCAGATGATGATGACAGCAGATAAAGTGTCATCATCAATATGTTCATCTTTAATCTGCGATTCGGAGCTACTTCTGTGTTAATGTTCTGGATGTGTCGAAGGCTGAAGTTTAAACGGACGAAGCTTCGTTTAAATGTCGGTGGATTGGCATTCGCATCTTTTACCAAATGTCTGGAAACAAGTTTTTATGTGTTTCTTTAAATAAAAGGACGGGATAATGAAGTCAGATACCTACAACTTGTTCTCTTAGAGACGTTTAGCGGCCTGCAGGCGACAGTCGGAGCGCCTCCCGGTGTTCGGCGGCGGAAGGAAGGAAGTGATGTCGGTGGGGTTTCCCAGTGCAGCAGAGCAGGTGTGAAGCCGCGCCGCTGCCTTCCTGATCGATCTGCTTCTCACGGCTGCAGGTTTAGTGTGTAAAGGTGCAAAGCTCAGAGCAAACCTGGATTTGTTCAGAAACACTTTTCACTGTCTGACCTTCGAATGTGGGGCAGCGACATTCACAGAGTTCACAAACGTGACATCAGTGATCATCTGACAGGATTCTTTACGTTACGAAGCTAAAGCTCAGCCGACTAAATCAGCTTGAGGTATTTTAGTGCCAGAGGAAACGGAGATCAGACTCTTACCGGTCGATACCGATGACACTGATTTTGGATCAATAAGAAAAATATTTATCAGAAATGGATCAAAGTTCCTCAGTCGGCATCAAAGTGTTCATTCTCACTGAGCTGCTGAAGCTTTTGGCTTCATGTCATGATGCACCTGCAGTGCCGCCAAAGTGTTTGGCATGATCAGAGTTTTTCTAATGTGTCTTTCCAAATAAACTCTGAAATCTTTCAGTGCAAATAAAACAAATCTTTTATATAAAACATTAAATCCATAAAGGTTTTAATGTGACCAAGTGTGAAAATTTTTACCTTTGCAGGAATCAGATTGAGTCTGTTTTCAGTCCGTTGTGTGCAGACTAGTTGTCGACTCGACGTTTTGAAAGGGATTTTCCTTCAGGATGTCTGAAACCAGCTGATTGAAATCATTGTGCAGCGGATGAATAGAACCTGATGAGCTGCTCCGCTTTGTTTTCTTCTGTTTACGTAACAAAAGCTTTCAGTTTTCACACCTTAGGAAGAAATTAGCATATCTTTGAGATCAGAGCTGGATTATTTGAATAAGCAGATAATTACTCACCTGGTAACATTTATTTCTCACTCACACCTACATGACATATCTCCACACAGCCACATTTATCTTTAACTTCCTTCTTGTTTTTAAGGTTTTGTTGGCTCTAGAGGTTTTATTTGAAGGTATTCAGACAGGAAGGAGGGTAAAGGAAGAGGAAGGCATTAGGCAAAAATCGGCAGGCTGGGAATCGAACCAGCGACCTCCAACCTCCGAGGACTGAGCCTCCATGCAAATCACACTTCTTTATGTGATTAGTGAAGAATCGCATTACAGGTTTGCCCCTGTTTGTGGGTTTGGAGTCATCTGCTGTGAACTGCGTAGCGAAGTGAAAGGTATTTGTATAATAATAAGCCGGTTTACTGTTTTTAAAGTCTGGATTCTGCTACAGTGTTTCGGTTGAACTGGGTCGATATTCACCAGGGGTGTCCAAAGTGCGGCCCGGGGGCCATTTGTGGTCTTTAAAATGAGTTTGTGTTCAAGTCTCCTGACTAAAGACCGGCTTAAATTTGGTTTTCCAGGCAGTTGCCATTTAAAAACTAAGTTATGGAGGAACCATCAAAACCGTTAGAGGCAGTTTCACATCTTGCAAGGTGTTCATCCATGTTTTAATTCATTTTAACAGTAAAAGGGACAACAACCATCCTGTGAGTTTTACTAAAATACAAACCTGGCCAAAATCGAAGAAGAGTGAATCATAGAAGCATAAACAGATAAAAGAAGATCAACCAGAAATATGTAGGAAATAGTTTGTTTTTAAATCCAGCCAGAAAAGTTCTCAGTTTGTCACCTTTGGCAAACACGGTTAGCTCGTCGTGTGTGAAGATACGGGAACGCTGAGTCTGATGCTAACAGCTGCTGCGGCTCATTAGCGTTCAGCGATTCTCCATAGCAACCAGATGTAAACAGTTGAGAGTTTTTCTGCTCACACACAAACTCTCACGCTGTTCGCCAGTGAGTGGATGGAGAGCTGTGCATGTCGACGCATCCCGGAGGGAAACCAGGGCCGACACCGTCCAACACTCACATTCACACACAGCGAGCCAACAGCCTCCAGCTGTGGGAGTAAACGGTCACCTTCCAGCTCCTCCAGGCCACGTCACAAAGAGCGTCTCCTCCTCCTGCAGAAACCAGGATCGCTGCTAAATGAGAAGAATTACTGAAGTCTGGGAGGGATGGAGGAGTTTCTCTGCTTGAACTGATCTGACAGTTCATCAGAAATAAAACTGGAACTTTAAACAGATTTTTCATTCCACCACTTAAACTTTTTACACAATATTAGAAATGCATCAAAAGATGCAAAAAAAACCAAAAATATCCCTTTTTATGTCTAAAATGCAATAACAGCATTCCTTTAGTGAACACTTGATCTGCAGCTAAAACACCTTCCAGCATCAACAGGTGAAAATCTGCTGCTGCATGCAGAGGTGGCTGATCAACTAATGTTTAGATGAATTGATCAGTAACTGCATAGTGACAGGTGAAGCTAAAGCTTTGCCACACGAGGCTTTCTAGAATATTTTTACAGACAAATGTTTGTAGATGAAAATCTACGTCTTTTCTGTTTAGTTTAGGCTTAATTACTGCAAAATTGCCTTTTTTCGATTACTAAATTTGTTGATTATTTGAATAATCGATTCATCACGATGAATCTGATTAATCATTTCAACCCTACATCTGTTGCAACCAAATATTAATTTGAATAAATGTGTCGAACAGCATTTTTGCATTTTTCACCTAAAATGCAATAAAATATAATTCCTGTAATTTAAACCAGGTGAAGCTAAAATCATGATGCTGCTTTGTAAACATATTTACAAACAAAGATGTTTTTTTTATCTTAAATGCAAAATATAAATACATTTTGTAGTTTCAGCTGAATTTTTTCTCTGAATATGTTGATTTTTTTCCAGCAAATGGTTAAATATTAATCAATTTCTAAATTATTATTTGACGATTAATGTGATTAATCGTTTCAGCCCTAATCAAATTACTTCCCGTATAATGATATATGTTAATTTATGTTTTATTTTAAATAATACTCAAAAACCCACTAAGTCAGAGAGTTGTCACTATGCACACTTTAAAACCTTCAAGGTGAGTATTTTTATTTAATCAGTTGTTTTGACAAAAGTTGATTATTAATCACAACCTCACACAGAAGTACTATAATTTCCTAGAGCAACAAGATAATATATAAAAATGTAAATAATTATGTACAAATCCAGTGTGAAAGGTAATCGTCTGATCATCTGCAAACACGTCTGAGTTGCATCTGTGGAGTCTTTTAAACTGACATGCTGCATTTCATGGGTACTTTTATATTTCCCAGGATTAATATAATCCTATTTTTGCTGCTGCAGCTGTAATGCTGATGAACCTCGTAAAATAAAAACAAAACTGGAAAACAACCTTACCTCTTATATTCAGTCCTTTTGGTGTAAAATTTTATACACAGTCAATTACAAACAATCTGAGTGACCTTAAAATGATGCTGCACATTTTATGCATGAGAAGAAATTGTATTTAGTTTCCTAATTCTTTAGGGCTCGATTACACAAATGTTCTGTTATAAAAATGGTTCTTTCAAAATGTAATAAATTAAATAAACGCTGATTTAGACGCAGCAAAGTCGACTTTCTGGTGAAACCATTAACGTGGTTTTACTTATAAAAGCTTGGTTATAAAGACACTAATTGTATTTCTGTTGTAGTACCACTATGTTGGTAATAATATTATCTTCATCTGAACCAGCAGCAGGCGAATGAAACGCTGGTTGGATCGGCAGAGCAGCCTCCCTGACCTGCCTCCTCTTCTTCTGTCTTGGTGAATTCGGCTCCTTTAAGCGGGGCGACTGAACCAAGTCTCGGCGTGTGCAGGCGCAGCATTAATCATGTAGCTGTTTTGATTGTTTCAGCCACACGACTGTAAAACTAGGTCACGTCTCCATTTCACCAGATCCTCTGCCTGAGCTGCCGTACGGAGAATCATATTTGCATCGCAGTCCGTGGGGGAAACTGGCTGCTGCCTCTTAAGTCTCCTCCAGTATTTCTTGTCTGTGACCCAGTTTTTAAGGTTCATTTATTGAGAAAAGTTTCTTTTCACATTCCTGCTCTCTCATTTCACTGCCACTCACTTCAGAGCTGCAGAGGAAACGTAAAGCTCCTCTCTGTCCACCGAGTGGTTTGGGGTTTCCTCAGTCAGTGGAAGGAAGTTCAAATGATGCAGCTTTAATCATCCACTCAGGGAAACTCTGGTTAGATATGGGTAGAGCTGCAGCTCGCGATTAGTTTAATAATCGATTTTCCTGAACGATTAATCGATCAATCAGGTAAACTGTTGCCACATTCAGCAGATTTTTCATTGAAGAAAATAAACGCTTTATTGCAAAAACAGTATTCTTGAGGTAAACTCTTCATCATTTGTAGCAAAGAAAGTGAAATACTTGGATCAGCTCAGCTTTTTCTGCTCCACTTGACATCAGCAGGCCTGAACTGCTGATTCATTTTCTGGATTATTTTTTTAAACACTGACATATTTACAGGATTTACAGCTTAGTTGTTCTTCCAGCAAATGGCGATTTTTGGTCTGTAGTTAATGATTAATTGATGACTAAATTAGTGGATTTTTTTGATAATTGATTAATCATATTAATCGTTTCAGATATGAATTGATTTTAATATCCAGCCCTGTTTCCAACTTGTATGTTTTCTGAAGTTTTTGGACCACAATAAAAACTTTAGTTTGTTGGAAACATGTTAAAACTTTGACTTGTATGTTGACACACATTGTTTTAAGATACTTTTGTTTTTTAAATATAATTTTCTTGCCATCTGTTCCTTTGTTTTCCTGTAAATCCCTTCAGAACCGCTTTAATTATTTACGTCACATGTTCAACAAGTTATTGGAAATATTCCTGTGAGGCTTTGTGCAGCTGCTGCAGATTTATCAGCTGCACATCGACGGCGCTAATCTCTCACTCATCACATAACGGAGACGCTCTGTGGGATGTTTGGAGAAGAGTGAAGTCATTATGTAAGTCTGAGGTGATTTGAGGCAGGAAGCTGTTAGGTAGGATGGGTCCATGTTTTCATGTTGCTGTGGTCAAATTCTGACTCTCCCGACTGAATGTTGGAGCTAACATCAAGACAAGGAAACATTTTATCTAATTTGTTGTTCAGGCTGGAAATTTGTAGCCATTATATTAAAAGTCCTTCTGCTTCATGGTTTGACATGTTTATTCAAATTAATATTTGCTTGTATCAGATATTGAAACGATTTAATCAACTAATTTATTTATTAGTTGATAAATAGCTAGCTAAAACTAAAACACCGTAGAAAGCTCTCCACAATGACATGGAAGAATGTGGGTTAATTATAATTAATGTAATTAATATCAGCATCTCGGAGCAGTTGCATGTTTTCCTGATATCATGGAACCCTTTTCTAAATGTAACTAGTTTCCAAGTTTTAACAAAGTTAACAGGTAATTTTGGCTACTGATTCTTTTTTTACTTATTCCTTATTGTAAGCATGAATCAGTGACATTTCTTAGAGCTCAGTAGAGGCCAAAAATCACATCTGTTCAGACTGAGCGCAGTCAGTCAGCGGCAGCCGCATTGAAGCAGGAACAAAGCTTAATTGCGTGACCTTTGAGCGGCGCGTTGGCAATCAGCCTGCCCTTGGCGTGGAAGGGGAGCGCCGCAGTCGCTCCGCGAACCATTCAGGCCAGCGCCGTGCGATGAGCAGCCGCGTTCAGACAAACCTCAAAAGGACTTGTTCGCTGTCTCGTCTCGAGTTAATGAGGGCCACAAATTGTAGGCTCTGTATCTTTTCAGAGCTCAGAACTATATGAAGACAGGATAATAGCTACAGATGTGACATTTTGCAGATCTAAGAGGGAGAAAGGAGTTTTTAGAAGGAGCACCAGGAAATCTTTTTCACATTCATATCAAGTCCTTTATTTGTAGAAGCTTCAAGCTGGTGAGGGGTGTTGATGTGACTGATTCATGTCAGCGAGAGATGTTGCTGCATAATAACTACCAGACTGCCTCCACTTTTGCTTTTGCGTATCTTTCCTCCCTCTCATCCATCAGGAGACGGTTGGTTTTGTTACCGAGCGAAAGGTTCCTCCGGGCTGGTGTGCTCTGAGCTCTGCAGGGTGCCGGATCTGCAGCAGTCGCACAAAGAACAATCTGTACAATCTGCCATCTGAAATATGTCTGATGCCATTTATAGGGAGAAGCAGAAAAACATCTTCTGATTGACACATCAGCGTTCGCTCATCGGGGGGCGCTGTCCAAATATGTGGGGAATGGAGTGCCGTGGTTCTGATGTTTTAATCCTTTTGCTTCCTCCTGACCTTAGTTTTGTAAGAAACCATTTGGGGTCTGAAGGTGCAAACGTTTGAAATTGGCTTGTTTCATCCAGCGTTATGATTTCCTAATCAAGATGTTTGTGTCTTAAAAAGTTTTACAGTAATCTGAGCTGAGCTAGTGTATTTGGTGCACTGAACAAAGTAGGTGGATTAATAAATCTGAATAATCTCTTAATCTTTCAAATTCACCTCATATAAAGAGGACAAACATTGAACTTCTGGACTGGCCCAAAGTTCAGCCCATTTGTAAATTTATGAACTATTCATAAAAGCTACATCTGCCATTGTGTTCTGTGTTGTGAAAGTTTGTTATATGTGAAAAAGGCCAGAAAAAGGAAACTATTATGGCACAGAGTAAAAGCCGTTCTGGGTGACCATCAGGGAACACTGAATGTACTTCCTTTCTCTTGCATTGATCTGTCCTTTTCTCTTCCATCTCATTCTTTCTGTTTTCTTCCCATGGGGGCGTCAATTGAACCAAATCCTCTCTGTCGAATAGCCAGAAGTCAATTTATGGAAGAGAATTGCTTTTGAAAAGATCAGGAAAAAAACACAGACCAAAACATCGCTGCTATTTGTCATTTCGTGACTGGACTTTCAGCTTGATCATTATAAGCATTTTACAGCTGTATAAACACAAAAAGCTCTGAACATGATTTCTTTAAAGAGTCATAAACACTAAATCATTTTCAAAACATTTTACTTGCATAAGAAAAAAACAAGACATTTGAGTTTTTCAGTTTTTTTACTACAATCTTTATGTAGTTTGGCATCATCAGAAAAGAAACACTAAGGAATAAACCAAACCACGAATCCACCCAGAATCAGCTAATAGGTAGCAGACTGATCGATAAATCCCAACACATCCAAAGTCAACCAACTGAGTGGACTACCATGTCACCCACTCATCCAAAAACACCCAACGACTTGTTCACCGACCTTCCCCACCCAGAGACAAACAGCTAACCACCAGACCAACCAACGCCCACCCAGAGACAACTAACCAGCTCACGAATAAGCCTCCCAGTCCAAACAAAGACAAGCAACTGGCTGACCAACTAATCACATCTCAACAGCCATCAGTGCCCAGAAACAACCAACTAGCTCACTGACCAGTAGACCGACCAGCAAGACACAACCAACCCACTAGCCAAGGAAACGATTGACTGACCAACCAATCGAAAGGCCCCCATCCACCCAGTTACCCATGAACGATAAAGTCCCTAACCCACTCAGAAACGGCCAACAAGTTCCTGACCAAGCATTCTCCCACTCATCCTTAGATGACAGATCAGCCGACTGACCAACTAGTCTCTCTGTTCAACAACTGACCAGCCTCCTGCCTCCACCCTGAGACAACCAGCCAATCAACAAATGTCAACCCCTCTATTTCTTACGGCCTGATAGTATAAATGTAACGTATCCTGAATTGAATTGAGCCTCAGCAGAACGCTTATGACAAAATGCCTCTTAAGGGAAGAAAACTAGAATTCATTGAAATCTTCCCAATTTTCTTTTGTATGTTAACCACACTAAAACCTCACTCACCTCAGAATTTTAAATTGCACAGAATTGGATGTGCACTTAAAAAATGAAAGCTGAAGCCTATAATTTACTGAATACATTACACAGTGAGAGCGATGATGGATTCCCATCTTTGTGCATGTTTGAAATCTCTGAGTCACTGGACTAATGCACTGATCTCTCTCCGTCTCGCTCACACACACAAGCACAGCCCTTCCCCTCTCTTTCTGACACTTTTTCATCAAGCCCTCTCTTTCCTTCGTCTTTTTCTCACTCCTGATCACCCACTCAACACTCACACACATACATGCACACACTTCTTCCTGAGTCCTGTGGCCCTTCCAAGCAGCCAATCATTAGAACCCGTGCTGTGATGTGGCTGCTAAAATTATCCTCTTCTCTCTGTGAGCTGACATCTGCCATGACGCACTGTGGAGAGCCAGGTAGCCATGATGCCCAGAGGAGAAAACAAATCTTTCCTTTTTCTTGCTCTTCCGCTTCTGTAATTCCTCTTTTGCTATTCTAATTTCTTTTAATTGTGCTTTCTCACTCCATTTTTACTGTTTGATCACATTTTGCCTCAGATTTCTCTTCTGGGCAGAAAGTGTACTTGTTTCATTCTTACTTACAGTCCATAAAAACTAAAATGCCCTAGGTACTCAGATTTAAAAAAACAAAAACAGATATTGACCAAACTGCTGTACCTTGAGAAACAAGTTGGGTCTGTGTGATCACAGTGTGAAGACAATCATATGCCTTCATGTCCAGATGACTCAATCCTGCATGTTTTATAGAAAAACACATAAAAAGATCAAAATGTTTCACATTAACTCAGCTCATAAACCAAAAGCCAGCAAGAGACAACTGACCATCGGACAGACTCCTACTCCCCACCTAGAGAGATCCAACAGAGTGAATGAGAAACCGCTGATGCTCCAAGAGGCAACCAACCAACTGACCAAACAAGACAACC
>NW_015114201.1:118827-139162 GCF_001443285.1 Poecilia latipinna | reverse complement strand
ACCAACTGACCAAACAAGACAACCAGCCGACCAACTGACCAAAACGTTTGTTGAAAAAGTTTGCCTTTTGTGTTTTTGTCCCTTGTTCTTCATTAGTCCTCTTTTAAATGCTACTTATAACTGGACAGTCTGCAGAGTAATAGCAGCAGCAGTGACAGAGAAGCATCACGTTTCTCTTTGTGTCAGGATCCTCATCTCTCTTAAAGCCAAACATGAACCAGCCTGTTTTCAGGATAAACTGTTGCGCGCTGTCTTTTGGCCTTTGAAAGCATTTAAAGTGCAATCGCTGCGCTTTAAGAAAACTGACTCAGCAGCACCATAATAAGGTCTATTTAGTGGGTGGACCTGTGTTGTGTGTCTCTGCTTGTGTATACATATAAATGCTTACATTTCTTTCTCTGTATGTGTTTTATCCAGTTCGGTTCCTTGTATCTGTGTGTATTTGCCTCCTTTTGTTACTGTGTGTGTACACATTAGTATGTGTGTGCTATCTTTATTTGGATGCATGTTTCCGGGTTTTAAATGTCAGTTTTCAGCTGTCATCCTCTGTGGTTTCTGTTCTGCTCAGTGCAGGAGGAAGTGGGGAGTGCTAATTTATCACTGCCTTGCTGATGTTGAGCGATACAAGTCAGGCCATGTAATAAGACGAGACAGGTAGTCGGCCGCATGCAGTGTAAAAACCAGCTGAGTCAGGGGTTCAGCAGTGGTCAAGGTGAGATTTGTGCATGGAACGTTTCAGTTCTCAGATTTCTTCCCCTTAAAAATGAAATAAAACGAAGTGTGGAGAGCCAAGTCATAAAAATAATACTGAATTTGAACTAATTTCAGTAAAACTGTTAGCATAGTTATGTTTTTGTGCAGGTGGTTGAGTTGTAAAATTAAACTCAAACCTATTTGTTAGCATGAAGATGGCAGATTTAACGTGGTAAAATTCATGGTGAACCAGGGAATCAACAGCATTTTGGAAGGCAAAGTTTTTTATGTTACTTCAGATTATATGCAAATTGTGTAAAATAAACTAAATGGAAAAGATGACATGAAATTAATTTCTAAGACTCAGTTTATGTTTGTTTCTGCATTTTCTACAATGATGCGCTGGATGTTTTCCTCATGGCAGTCAGTTGGACTCGGTTGGTTAGAAACCAGAACTCCATCATCTGCTCCACCTCCAGCTGCTGTGGCTCTGAGTCAAACCAACCTGTTCCCCTCCTGGCCTGTGGGGGCGCTGCACCAAGAACCACTGAAGGAAACGACACAAAAACCTTTGAAGTTCTTTTAAGGTTCTTTTAAACTTCCTTCTTCACCAGATGGAAACAAGATGGAGGATTTTTGGCGGTTGGAGGATTTCTCTAAAGACCAGGAGCCATTTCTGCTGCTAGTGCTAGGCTAACACGTTAGCTTTGGTTGTTTTTACCCATAATGCCCTGCGCTGTAGTCCACTTCCTGCTTCGTTCTGCTGGCTGTTCACATCTGCGTTGAGTTCACTTCAACTGAACCGTGACCGAGGCTTTTAGGTGTGCCTACCTTTGCTTTTTTGTCCTCATCAGTCTGATTTCGCATTCACACCTTCACAAGCAAACTGGACTAAAGTTGGACTAAAATGGACTAAGCTGAGCTGGTGCACCGATAGAGGCGGGTTGCTTCTTCACTCTTGATTTTGAGAAGCTCCTGTGATTCTTATGAAAGTAATATGAATTTATTGGAGGATAACATTGTTAGATCTGACCTTACATTTTTGGGAAGCTAATATTTCTTTGAAAAGTATTATGAAACACCAAGTGATATAACAACAAACAGATGAAATAGTTGCATACTTAAGTAAATATTCTGTTGGGAATTCGCTGTTCCTTTCCATTTTTTGTTGGATTTGGAAAATCCACTTGGCATTTTTATCCGCTCTTTGCGATTTGTAAAAATTTGGAAGACTGCAAGGAAATGGCAAAATTGAATTGCACGTCTGCAGCGCAGTTATTATGTTTGATCGATGTGGAAAAATGTTTCAAGCTGCAAATAAATCAAGTGATGGATGGAGAACGAAATGCACTTCTGAAGTAATTACCGACAGAGTTTCCATTGTTCCCCTCAGCCTCATTACGCAACAGTCTCTGTCCACCAGCAGAAAGCAGCCAGAAACGACATTTGTTGCCTCATGACTCCTCATCAGTTCCTCGGTGACAATAAAGATGCCAAATGTATTTCTTTGTTTTGGTCTTTGCGTGGAACACAGACGTTAACTCACTCTGCAGAAGATAAACAAGTTAGAAAAATCAAATCAGCTCTGGCAGATTTTTCCCCTTGATTTGTTTTGTGGAGGAAAGTGTTTCTGTTTTTATGTATTATTGTGTAAAATAAGCTCATTTTAACACAACCTCCTGTCTTGTCACCGTCAGTGAGGGAGGACGCCGTCTAAGTGTTTTGTCTGTAAAAAATGAGTAGGAAAGATGAACAGGGAGGCAGGGAGAGGGCAGAACATAAAACTGCAGGAGCTTGTAATAGAGTTTCCTAGACATTAATTAGCTGCAGCCATTCCTGTACAAACACACAGTAATAAAACTGATATACTGACGTCCCATTCTTCTTTCCTTCGCTGCTCTCCTTGTTTCACATTACTCTGTTGTTTTTTCCCTCTCTCCATCTATTTCCTAACTACCTACTATACTTTAGATTTTATGTTTTCTCATCACTTACTGTCTCCTCTAGTATTTATTTCCTTTTCTTTCTCTCCACTGGAGAGCAAAATATGAAAGCAGCAGCATAAAGATGGATAGAGAAAGAGAGAGATGAGGGAGGAGCCGGTCGCCCCGAGTCTTTATCTGTTCTGCTTGTTTTGCTGAAGAGGAAAGAAAAGATCCATCACAGCCTTGGTTTTACGTCTAACATGCACTCAGACTCAGAAAATCCTGCAGCGGAGCAGCAACACTATCAGTGGCAGGACTGTCGGCTGGAACAGGTTCTGCAGCTGAACACACACTCGCAGTCACACACACCATTTCTCGCTGGGTTTTATTATTTGTTTGTGTTGGCCTGGCCGTCAGCAGAGGCAGCCATGCTGATTTTACATTAAGGCCTTTCATACACTGTGACTCATCTTTCACTTCTTACGCACTTAAATCATCATCACTGACTTCTCCACTGGTGGCTTTTCAGCCAGTGAGCGGCTGGACGGACAGACGCTGTTATTCTGATCACTGAACGCGTCACTAACCACCGACTGCTGAAAATGATGTTACAAAGGAAAGAAAGTGGGTAAAAATCAGACATTTTGGGAGTATTTTCTGTAGATCATGAGAAATGAAGTTGTTTTCATTAAAAGTAATTGCATAATAGTTATAAATAAATCCTTAAGAGCATTTTGGGTCTCAAATGCTTCCAAAAAAGCCATTTCTTGTCAATAAGTTAAAAGTTATTTGGTGTCTGGGAAATGAGCCGTTACAGAAACTTCCTGATCGTTACACCGTTACACATCACTGTTACCTAGCAACCACAGCTGATCTCCAGCTGGTTTTCCTGCTGTACAATGGCTGCTGGAAAACACAAGAGTTTAGTTGTTGATTCATCATCCAGAAACCACTGGCTGCATTGTGGTTGGTTGTGCAGGAGGCTCCACTAATGCTTGTTCTATAATTGAGCCTCTGTTTGCAGCCATTTTCTTGTGAGAGTGTAAACGTGTTGGGGGTGTGGCCAGCAGCTTATCTGGATTTAAAGTGACAGAGACCCTAAAACAGGCAGAGCTGATTATCTCGGAATGATTTTATGGAAAAGATGCTATGAACATGTTTTGTTTAGGCCATATCTATCCTAACCTGTACCAGGAAGCATCATAGGTCACCTTCGTAACACTGGAGCCTCTTTGTTGTTGCTATCTTGTCTAATTTGTTCCTCCTTCTTGATCTGACATCAAACTGAAGATAAGTGGATGGACTGAAGATAGAAATTCAGAGGATAGTTTGAAGAGGCACAACAAATAAAATGATGAGGAGGAGCCGATAAGCAGTCATTGTGTTGTTGCTGCTTGTGTTTAGAGTGTTGGAGTTGCCCTTCGCTTCATGGCTGATGGTGTCGCTGCTGCAGGTCGGAGCGAAGAGGCTCGGTGTGTGAGAACAGCCACTGCCCAGCTCTCATAAACACCTGGTTTATTTCAGGAAACCTCCTACATGCAGGATTTAAATGTGTCTGAATTTACATCTGCTTTGTTTGCGTTGACCTTTAAAGGTCTTTAGGTTAATGCCAACACTTTACTGCAATGATTGCCTTTAATACTTCCTCCTCCGTCCTTTTTCCTCTCAGTATGTCAGTGCCGGCTTCTGTTTTTGCTCCATCGGTGCAGATAACCACATATTTATTGGTATTATCTTACAATTAACAGAAAACACAACCATCTCTTGTTACTAATCATTGCATACTAAAACAAATATGGTTTTATTCATTATTATATATTCATTGATTCACTTCAATGTTTCAATTGTAGCAAATGAAGGAAAAATATATTTATTAGAAACAGTCATTATGGAGCCAGTAGTTTGGTTCACTTTCCCTTAGCTAACGGTTTAAACTGTCCATATTTATCACTTCCAGATATTTCCATGAATTTTGAAATGAAGGTTTCTGAATGATGAGTCAAGAACAAAACTCTTGTTTCCAGTAGCCATTGTACATGGCATACAGCAGGAAAACCAGCTGACCAAAGGGACTGAAGCTCTGCTTTGGTTGCCAGGCAACGGGCTGGGGTTGCCAGGCAACGGGCTGGGCTCTTGAATGTGACGCCAGGTGTTTTTTTCAGTTCTTAGTTTGTTTTCAAAAGCAGGTGAGAAACATAAAAATGTGCAAGAAATGAATTTTGCATAAAGTTTAACCTTTAAAGTGCCGTCAGTGACTGGTGGTGATCTCGTGTTCAAGTCTTCCCATTGGTCTGTAGTTTGTATTTATAATGTTGGACAGGTGGAATGTGGATATAAATGTTGGTAAAACATGAAAACTATGAATGATATTTAAATAACTGTTTGTTCCTGCTAGGGTTGCTGTTTTCAGTGGAGGGAACATTGAGAAGCAAAATAAAATGCATCACTTCAGACCCGTATGAAGTGTAAGTTTGAGCTGTCAGGAAGCTTCAGGCTCACATGCGAACCGTTCCAGCTCTCACATGCTGCTTGTCTGTTTGTGTTGGACTGACTGCTGCATTTGGACCAAGACGAAGAGTTCTGTCTGCTTACAGTTACGCTGTACACAGTTTTTTGTTGATTTTATTTCAAATGGAAAATAAAAGCTGATCCAGATGGATTTCTTCTGGAGATACGAAGCTGTTTAAGGGAAAATCTGCATCATTTCCAAGCTCTATGTGGAAAGTCTGGACTTTATCAGAGGAAAGAAGACAACAGGAATTGTAATAGTTGGCTGTTTTGGTTAAAGTAAATATTTTAGGGGCAGTTTGAAGTTAAACATGTCCAAATTTTTGGTAACAAACTAAAAAATCTTTGTTTTCTCCTTTCTGCTCATTACCGAAAGTAAAAAAGTGATTTAATGTCATCACCAGAGTAAAACCGGCGCTGTAAAAACTTTTCTGCTCGTGGATTTGTGTTTTTTTACGTCAGTCAGCAGCATTTCCCCGTCTCTCCCTCCAGGTGTTTCGGACAGACTTCATCACGGCCATGAAGCTGCCGGACTCAGCCCAGCTCGGCCCAGACGACTTCTACGTTCTGTCCGACCCGTGGAGACAGGAGTGGGAGAAGGGGGTTCAGGTCCCAGCCAACCTGGAGGCCATCCCAGAACCCGTGGTCAGGTAGGATCTGATCGATAACAGAGCCTTTAGAGGGCTCCAGGTCGTTGGGTTATTTACTCTGAGGTGACCTAAAAGCTTTACGCGGTCAAACCAACCAAACCATGTGTGCAGCCTGTTCCCCTCCCGGCCTGTGGGGGCGCTGCAGGAAACGACACAAAAACCTCTGAAGACACTTCTTCACCAGATGGAAACAAGATGGAGGATTTTAGCGGTTGGAGGATTTCTCTTTAGGCTAAAGACCAGGAGCCATTTCTGCTGCTAGTGCTAGGCTAGCACGTTAGCTTTGGTTGGATTTACCCAGAATGCCCTGCGCTGTAGTCCACTTCCTGCTTTTGGAGCGGTCTCCGGTCCACTTGGCGTTCACATCCAACCAAACCAGAGTTCACTTCAACCGAACCCAGACCGAGGTTTGGAGGACCAGAGGTCAAAGGTCAGAGGTCGGTTAGCGTTCACACCAAACCAAACCGGATTTTCTAGACAAATGGACTGGAGTTGGATTAAAACAGATGAAACAGGATTGGTGTGAATGCACTTTTAATCCCACTTCCTGTTTAAACCTTGTTTCTAGAACTCCAGCGAGTCTAAAACCGGCTCCATTTGGGTGGAATTACCAAACGCAGAAATGGCACAGATCAGAATCACAGCTTGTAATGTTCTGACTGGTACATGAGGGGAAGCAGGTTTGGATTCACACACGCCGTGAAACAGGCAGATACAGATGTTAAGGTGGCTGGCAGATGTGCCAACCACTTGGCAGAGGAAGGCAGACCTTCCAGATCTCCCAGCAGCTGCTCCACATACCCATGTGGTTTCTCTCTGGCATTCGAGGAACTAATGAAAATGCTCAGACTAGCCGGTAATGCTCGTAGCACCGAGAGGCCACACACTCAGATTCAGCTCTGGGAAGACAGAATACCTAATGAATTTCCCAGAGAGATTCAGCTGAAAGTTTCATTATTTTTACCGTCTGAAGACATGCAGGGTGGATTATAGCAGCATCTGTAAAACCTTTTCTATTTCATGGCACTTACAGTTTACCAGCTGCAGGCAGTTTGAGTTGGTTTTTCTCTGCAGGTGCAAAAAGCAACTCCAAGCTGCTGATTATACAGAATTTTAACGTTTTTAAACAACTTTAAATGCTTGTTTTATCCTTTTGAGAATGATTTGTGTCATTTGTGAATAGGTCTGTCACCGCGGCAAATATTGCTGGGCGATTTATTGCAATAAACAATAATATTGTTTTGAGACCATTTTCAAATAATATAATGATAATAATGGCATAATAATAATAATAATAATAATAATAATAATAATAATAATGCAAGAACACATTCTCAGCAATCAATAAACATGTAATGAACATTTAACTCTGGAACTGGAATACATCTTAAATATCCTAAATAAACAAAACAAGTAAAATGAATTATGAAATCTCTGAAAACAAAATTATCCTTAAAAAAGATAAAAAAAAACTGAAGACTTTTATCGATAATTAATAAATTACTCTCAATGGAAATTATTGAGTTTGTTTTAATTTATCATGTGATTAATTGATTTACTGCTTATTTCTACAGGCTTAACATTAATACAGTTTGTATTAAGTTTTAATTCCTTGATTTCAATACGAAGTTCCACTTGCAGATAATTTCAGATTTAACATGAAGAAAATGTTTTAAATGAAATAAGTTTGTTTGCAGCTGCAACAGAAGCTGGTAGAGGAATGCATAAAATGCGTGAAATGGATCTGATTTCTGATGAAACGATGATTTACATTGAAGCTGTGAAAGTGACTGAACTGCCTCGGTTCCTTTGTTATTTTAATCCTCTGGTTTAAAACCCAGTTAGTTTTTCCTCCTCTGTTCATTAAATCATTACTAATCTACTGAGCAAATACAAACATTTTTCTGACAGCAAGACTTTATTTTTAAAGTGTTGACCAATATTTCCACAGGTTGTTTTTGGAAGGCGGATACATTGAAAACAAAAACAGAAATGTTTACTGCAGATTACAAATATTTAAAATGAATTAATTTAGGGATTAGTTTGAGAAAACCTCTCTGGATGATGATCTGCTGTGTGAAAAATGATCAGCTAATTGGTCTTTAAACCGTTTTATTCATGTTTTCTTCATGAATTCAGCTAAATAAAACCGGTTGGGATAAATTGTTTTTTTGTGATATGCTGCCATCAACAGTGTCTATTTTATTTAAGGTGTAATAAAATAAAAGCTGTTGAATGAACATCTTTTCTTCCAGAACATCTGTTTTGCTTAAATTGCTGTCATGTTGTTCCACCATCTGGAACAGAGGAATAAATATGGAATATGGTTTTAGTGTATTACAGGTTTGGATGAAAATAGAAACAAAGTTCGGAGAAATATTTGTACACTGGACCGTCGACTGATTCACCTGTTTTTATTTATGTTGAATAAAACTCCAAATTATTTATAGAAAGTCCACCTATCGCCTGATTATGTTTTCCTCTTTGTCGAAGCGTTTATTTTGAAACTAAGAGGCTAACGTTTAGATTGCTAAAGTTAAAATGCTTCTGCCGTCATACCATTCGATAGCCTGACCATCTGGGGTTGAAAGGTTAACACTCCTAAATCTGGAGGTGGGATGCAGCTCCTCTGGCATCTGACTTTACCAGAGTAAATCTTCACCAGTGCAGACTGAGCACTTGCATAACGTAACATGAGATCAACTGGAGTTGTTTTGAGTATTGGAGCTAAGGTGCAGTCCAAGTTGTTTCAGTCTTAGGGTTCATTGACATCCACCCAGTTTGGTTGGTTTGGTGTGAACGCTAACCGACCTCTGACCTCTGGTCCTCCAAACCTCAGTCTGGGTTCGGTTGAAGTGAACTCTGGTTCGGTTTGAATGTGAACGCCAAGCGGACCGGAGACCGCTCCAAAAAGCAGGAAGTGGATTACAGGGCAGGGCATTCTGGGTAAATACAACCAAACCAAACCAAAGCTAATGTGCTAGCGCTAGCAGCAGAAATGGCTCCTGGTCTTTAGACTAAAGAGAAATCCTCCAACCGCTAAAATCCTCCATCTTGTTTCCATCTGGTGAAGAAGGAAGTTGCTCTCAGTGTCTTCAAAGGTTTTTGTGTCGTTTCCTTCAGTGGTTCTTGGTGCAGCGCCCCCACAGGCCAGGAGGGGAACAGGTTGGTTTGACTCAGAGCCACATGGCTCAAATGTTTCCGTTGTGGTTTCTAATCAAACTGACTCTGCTGGACTCTGAGGTGTGAAAACATCCTTAGATGCTTAAAGACACATAATTCACTGGAATCCATGTATTCATAAGCTGTAGAAATGTAAGGCGGCTGAGCAGTTCTTTGGACATCTCATCCTGTTCTTCCTCTCCTCCACCTCTTCATCTCTCGTCCCTCATTTTAGTTGTGCTGGAGGCGCTGACACATTTCTCTGTTTCTATTTTTTTGAATAATGACATAATCTCTAAAAATTGTGGAAGAGAAAAAGAGCTCCGGGCTCCGTCTGTCTTTGACACAATCGTTCACATTTCTCCATATTTGGTTCCATATCTTGGTTATTGAGAGGCTTTGAATGTGAAACGCTGTTTTACTTTTTTCTGCATGATTCATTGAGAGAAGAAGAGATTCTCTGCTGCCTCTTTGCCCTTCACTGTTCCTGTTTTTTACCCTTTCCTACACTCTGCCCTTCATCTCCATTTATAATCTCTCCTCTCCCCACTGGCTTCCCGTTGCTCTTCCTCCTCCCTCCTCCTCCTCTCTTGTCCATGTTATCACTTTCTCTCCACCTGCACCCTTCCTCCTCTCTGTCTTCCTCTGGATCTTGGTTTTTGTGGGGGCTGAGTGAAAATAATTAGCTGTTGCATAACACTGAACAGGACTGCGCCGGTGATTCGACTGCTTCTGTCTCCAGGGACAACTCTGAACCAGAGATGGAAATAATTACATACACGCATGAGAAGATGCGCCCTTCTTCTTAAAATTAATGGAATCTATCTTGGGGTTTTATTATACATTTCTCCATTTCAGCCCCTGGCAGAGCTGCTGAATGTGTTGTCGGGCTTCGGTCGGCTTGGGTTTTGCACATGGAAAGAATGAAATACAGTAAATAAAATAATGTATTTTCCTGTAGTGCATGTTAAACGGTGAAGTGGATGATGTTTATGAGGCGTGAAGCTCCCAGCAGGCTGAAATCACCGATAATCAGATGGACTTTGTGGTTGACACCAGTGATATACGTTACGGTCAGCATTCTGGGATCTGATGCAGAACCTGGTTCTGAAAGGCATGTGAGGTATGCAGAACATTTGGGTGTCTGGAAGCCTCAGTGCAGGAGGGTCAGCGTCACAGAGAGGATGCTAGCTTTACCAAAGCTTTGTGTGAAATAGTTACTGAGGCGAGACGGCTGAGTGTGATCATGCTGAGCAGGAGGGACGCTGGTGGGATTCTCACTAAAACCTGGAACTTCTTTCAGAAAAATTTATTTTCTGGGACATTTTCTGTATGAATGCATTCATAAAAACTTTAGGTTTTGTTTAAGCTACACATGTAATACAGTAGCATCAGCTGATCAGAAGAGACTGTTAAACTGTCTTTGTACTGCATATCATGTAAGTCATTGTTAGTTTCTAACATTTATTATCTAGAAATATATAACATAGACGAAGTAGATCAACCACTGAAGGAAACGACACAAAAACCTCTGAAGACTCTGAGAGCAACTTCCTTCTTCACCAGATGGAAACAAGATGGAGGCGTCAGATTTTAGCAGTTGGAGGATTTCTCTAAAGACCAGGAGCCATTTCTGCTGCTAGCGCTAGGCTAGCACGTTAGCTTTGGTTGTTTTTGCTCAGAATGCACTGGCCACTTCCTGCTTTGTTCTGCTTGGTGTTCACATTTGCATCTGAACTGAGCCAGAGTTCACTTCAACCGAACCCAGACCGAGTTTTGGAGGACCAGAGTTCAGAGGTCGATTAGCGTTCACACCAAACAAATGAACCGGACTTTGACTAGGCAGACAGACTGGATTAAAGCGGACTGAACTGCTGTGAATGAACCTTTAATCTCTCATCCAGCCGCTTAAGTTTCTGTATCTAAAAACTTTTTGGAGTCAAAACTTGAAGAACTAAAGTTGTGTCAACTAAAAGACAGTTTGCTTTAGCAGAAAGACAGTCGATACATTCTCGGTGTTTAGTTTCCGTTTTCATACTAGACCATCATAACTTAATTAGTTGCTTTATTTATTCTGTTGCTATTTATGGACACCGACACCGACATGCTGTAAGAAAAATAACTATCACTACTGGCCGGCCTGTTTTAAGGCCAAACCCAGTGAGATCTGTCAGTTTGTATAATTAGCCTTCAACGTTAACTCTGGATGGCTTTTGGATCTTCCAGTTGCAGTGATTTAGTTGGAAACAGAGAGGAAGAAGTGTTTGGATCCAGGTTCTACCACAGCGTTCAGACGGATCAGGAGATGCTGACAGGATGTAAAGCCAGGAGTTGTGACTGATTAAATGGTTTCTTTTTGTTCATTTCTGCCTCTTACTGCGACACACAGACTTTCACCGGGTCGTAGAGTTAATAAGCTCCTAATAACTCAGCGATACAGACTAAACGGAGCCTGGGGAACTAAGATAGATAGAGCTTGAAAATTGGAAAACTGCAGGATGGTGAAGGTGGAGGATTGTCTAAATGTCATGCGTTGCGAAGCTTCAGCTATATTTAAAACTGAAAAAGAAAACCTTGACATTTGGAGAATCTCTGGCAGTTTTTCTCCCCCACTGCTCTTCTTAATCCGCGACTTGAATTGGGTTTATCATCTATAGGAATCTCAATTCATTTCAAGGATGCAGTTGATTTCCTGTTAGAAGTGGAGGAGCTGGCTGGAACTGGTCCAGACATTTTTAAAAGAGTTAGCTTAATATTAGCCTGGTTTTGTTTTGGGATCATTTTCCTGTTGGAACAACAAACCGTCCAAGTTTCAGGTAGTTTTTCGTCGCCAATGGCAACATTGTTCAATGCACCAGAGCTTTTTGGTAATGGAGCAGAACCTCAGCATGATGCAGCCACCACCATGCTTAGGTAGTTGGTCCAGTTCTGGGCGATTTGAAAACGTCAACTCCCCTCTGATCAAAACTTCGTTCCATATTCTCAGCGGGGTCAGCTGGCCAAAATCAGAATAAAACTATCCAAAGAATCAAACTGATATTCTAATATTCTAGTTGAAGCATTTTTCTGATTACCTGTCTAAGCGTGCACACCGTGTCTACTGTAAAGCTATTGATGATTCTTTGTAAATCCACTTCTATTCTATGGCTTGATAAATATTATATTTCTACTGAGAATCCGTTGGCAGAAAGCCAAACCATGTCGACTATTTAAAAAAGACATTGTCAGTTATTGTACAAACTATTCTGTTTCTTCCTTGGAGGAATGACTCAGAAACTCTTCCTGTCCGAAACAAAGACAGTTAACAACACCTGGAACAAATATGACATTTGATTTTTCCCCTTTCCAGTGTAACTGATGAAGAAAAATGTGCAGCTAAAGGTCATGACAGAAGCACTGATTCACATCCACTAATCACAAGCATAAAAGAACAGAAACGTTCAGGAAAAGAGGAAAAACCGGACGCCTGAAAAGCCCCTCAGGACTCTGAACCGCCTGCGCCAGCTGCTGCCTTCACCGTGAATCCTCACTGAACGCTGGCTGCATGTTCGCCCGCTGCATCCGAGCGTGTTTCTAAAATAATGGCCTCTGCAGCATCTGGAACAGGCCCAGCGCTACCCTCTAATCTTTCCAAAACAGCTAATAAAGTGACTAAGAGTAGCTTCATCATCGTCATCATGCACCAGGTCGATGAGGGCACATCAGCTAATAGTTTCCACACACACACGCGCTTGTTTGTATTCTGACACTCTGGATTCATGTCTAACAGCAGTTAGACGGATGAACAAACATCCAGCAGTCTGTTTTGTACATATGTGTGCTGTGTGTTGCTCTTGGATTTGCTGCCTGGATGGATGACCTGCAGACTGAATACTGTAAATATGTGGAGGAGCAGATGGTTGGGATAAACGCTCGGCGTTCAGCGCTTCTTGGATTGATGGTTTAACCGAGCCACAGCAGCGGCTGATTGGAGGCCACACTGCTGGTTTTTGGTTATTGAGTTAGCAGGTGGCTAACATGTGGGGACAGGATGAAGTCAGCTGCTTTCAAAAACATAACATGTTTGCAGAGTTTAAATTATGCAACACAGCAGCGCAGCTTGTTCCATTTATTTACTTTCAGGGAAAAGTTTCAAAGTAGCTTCTCAAGTTGTTGAGGATTTGTGGACGATGTCTTTAGATTTGGATGCTTGATTTTGGACTTTCTCAGCTTACATCATTTATTAAACAATGTCTGAAAGTGATGCTTAGGAAATATGAAAGAGCTGACATTGAACTTAAAGAAAGCAGGTCAGTCAGATAATAGATCCTCATTAATCAACTTGTTGGTGGTAAAAATTAAAGGTGTCCTCATTTATCTGTGCTGATTTCTTTAATTTTGGTTGATCGGCCGACGCGTCCAGTGAAGCCGATCTTTTCTACCTCAGCTAAGGCCTAAAGATCAGCCGCTGTCCTCTGCTCTGCAGTGAGAGGTCAGACCGGCCCATCGGGCAGGTCCAGACGTTTGGAGTCCAATCAGCAACTTTCCTGCTGAATATAGCAACATTTCAGATAAAAAATATTGGTATCTTTTGGTTCAGGAGCGTTTTATGGTTTGCAGATAAAATATTCCCTGGAAAAGTCCAGGTGTTGAACTGGAAACCAATGAAAAACTAACAAAAGCACAAAGAAAATCTGAAAGTCCTTCAAAATGTCTGGAGAGCTGATGGCTGAGTGTAATTTAATAGACTGAAAGAAAGTCTGTCTCCTTGGAAGGAAAACTACTGTAAAGACGAGGAATGAGCCAGACTATTGTGCCGTAATGTAAATAAATGCTGACCTCCTGCTGAGTCCAAGGAGAGCTGCTGGAGTTTCCAATGAATAAAAGCTTTTATTGTTTACAGACTCAAATTTACAAATAAGTTACAAAGATATGAATTATTTACTTGTTGTTAAGCTCAATGTGAGAATCTCCTGAGTCTGTGGTCTGAATATCAGCTGCAGCAGATAAACTGCTGAGTAAGGACTCAGTTCGTTTTGTCCCTTGAGCTTCTATCCGGACTTGGATGAAGCTCTGACTGACCTTCTGATGGATTTTTGTCACTTTAAAAGCCAAATCTGCCTGCAGTAGCTCGTCTCAGCGATGCAGTGAGGGTCAGTGGGCGTCTCTCCCACCACAAGTCGGCTCGGTTTCTCCGGGCTGGCCGGGGCAGCAAACCGACCAAATGTTCTGCTTAAGTACAGCCTGAGGAGCCAAACCGGGTCTGTGTCTGTTTGGTCCCAGAAATAATGACACGTTACAGTGAAAAATCGGTTCTGATCCGTTTCATTAGGAAAAGGGTTTAATGAACCGACTGCTGGACAAAAGGGAACCGAGTTCCCAGGGTTCATCTGGGTTCATCTGACTCAGAAGTATCGTTGGGCCAAAACCCAACCTAACACTAAAAAACGTATCCCGATGTCCAGAACTTGAAAGGGTTTTTATGGTGGTGTGTTGGGATCATTGTAAAGGAAAAAACAACCTGAAACCAGTAATCGGACCAAAGCCGTCCCAGTTGAGTCGTTGCCGGGGTTCTTAACGAGCCGATCGGCGGCCGGTTGATTAGTGGACGACTTTCCACTAACCGTTTGTTGCTGATTTAATTGAGAGGAAGATGATTTAAAAACTTTTTCTGTTGTTGGAGTTTGGTTTTCCTCTTCATCAGTGGAGCGGGTCAGAGCGGCTGGGTGTGAAGGTTTATTTTTTAATTCCCCCAGCCTGAATCATGACTGTGCAAAAGTTTTAAACTTATCTATGTTTTTCTTTCCATGGAGTCAGGCTTGCTTTCCGTTCTTAAATCAGGAGTTGTTTTGGGTTTCTGAAGAGTCTTAGAAGTCTTTCTTTAGACTTTGAATTCCTCTTTCTGTCATTTATTGCAGCATGTTGAGCAGGAGAGGGTTTCTAAAATCAGCTGATAAAGGAGAACACAGTGATGAGACACCGGTCCGTTTCCTGATCAGAAGCTTTTATGATGTCGAGGTCAGTGATGCGTGGCCTAGCAAAGACCGTTCCTTTGGAAATGGCGACAAAGAAATGTTTATCATGACCACTTCAAAACTCTGGCTGCTTTATCCACACACTGCCACAGTTATTAGCATTTTCACAGTGGATTCCAAAGAATCAGATCAAAATTCAGAAAAGTCACAGCTCTCAAACTACTCGGCTTAGAAATCTGCCATAACTGTTGCAGTGAGTTTTTTAACTTCTGTTGAAGTTTGGCAGAAATGTTGTCATTCAGAAGTTTGTTCGCGTGTAAAAAGAGTCGGACAGAAAAAGTAAGAAAAGCTACTGGCTGTTAGCTTGATGCGCTGCTACCAACATTTTGTCCTTCAAATAAACATGCAGCCTTTGAAATATTCATCAAATAAATGCTACAGTAGCAAGACTACACCCACAGGGGGCGATAATGTGGAAATTAATGGCATCAAAATGCTAAAGAGCATCCAAGGCATAGCTGGGACGATGCTAGGCTAGGCTAACAGTCTTCTGAAAACAGTTATACCTGCAGTTCTCTATACCATTTGTTTCCAGCCTTAGCTTTGTCTGAAAAAACTCTTTACATGTAGGGTAAAATATAAATATTAGGTGTAAAAGTGGATCAACCTTTTAGTTTTTGACTGATGCGATAACTTCTGCACTCCAACAAACAAACAGTCTGTTACAAACAGTCTGATGCCGAACTACAAATGAGTGAACAAACATTTTAAGTCATGAGAAAATCTTTCAGGATCTGCAGGAAGTTATCTGAACTGCTCTGGATAGAAACTGATAGTTTTTTCTCCTTTTTCAGAAAACATTTGCATGGATTCCAACCAAAAGCACAATGCCAATAATTACTTTAAGAGCATCAAAATGCAACGGCATGGCTAAAGCAGTGCTAGGCTAACAGTTTCCCCATGACAATTCTTTACCTCATTAATGTTTTCTGCTTATGTTTAAAGTTTAATGGAAACAAATTCAGAACGTCCTAAAAGCGATTCCACCTGGCCTCTCTGGCAGGAAACAACATTTTCTGGTCAACAAGATGCACAAATCAGTTTAGCAGAGTGTCTTTGTGAGAGCCTGAACGATTTCTAGAGGCTTTAACGATGACTCAAACCTTTTCTCGACTCCTCAGATTGAAAATCAGCTGCTGAATGGCTGCAGTGTGTCTTACATGCATCCAGTTCACTGTCCAGAGCCTTTATGTTTGGCTTTTCTGTTCTGGAGAACGACCCGACTACTTTGGCTGACCTCTGCAGAGTGACGAAGCCAGCTGGATGACTGGTTCTCTTTGTGGCAGGCTGACTTTCTAACCGCAGTGACTGGTTTTGGTGAATGAGTCAATCCCAGCTCAACTCGCTCTCACTCACAGCCTCAGCTGGCTCCAGTTTTACATTTTTACATTTCACTTACTGAGGGTAAGTGTGTGTTTTGGAGCTGTTAAAAAGACTTGAGACCGAAATATGACAGCTTGTGCCTCCTCCAGAGATGTGGAGATTCAGACGGTTGGTTTTAACGTGTTTAACTTTTATTTGACCAGAGAACTGCAGTCTGGGATCTTAGACAAAGAAAATAATTTAAACTCTTGACCAAAGATGATGAATTCACCTGAGTAGTTGAATAATTTATTATTTCTTTAATTCAGGGCTGGACAAACGTTTTGCACCAAGGGCCAAAATCCCCAAGTTGGAAGTATTCAGGGGTCAATATTTCCTTTTTCCCCCAAATAAAAACTCAAAAATATTATTATGATTTTTGTATTTTTCACCAAAACAGTAAATAAAACATTGTTTTACGTTTGCCTGAACAGTTTCTACGTTTCTGTGAAGCATCGCCGTCTTTGGGGCGTTTGCTCATAAAACCTGCAGCTTCACCCAGCGGCAGCGGTTCCTCTGATCCGGCTGATGGAAGCGGTTTGGCTGGTGCACCTCTGGTTCAGCAGCATCTGGACCAATCACCACCTGCCTGCTGCCTCAGTAGAAACAAGCACGACGGAAAGAAAAGACTCTAGAAATGAAGAATGTTTCTCCTCGTCGTCTGCTGATCTGTCCTGTTTGTGCCAGCAGCCCCGGTTTAATAAAACCAGCATCTATAAACATCCTTTCTCAGTTTCTTTGGGGGTCACGCCGTTTTCCTCAGAGGCTTTTTTTCTGCAGCAGCAGTGTATTATTTTTCTGTCACTCCATCTGTCAGTGTGTGTATCCGTCCAGCTGCATCCTCCGGCTGGTTGTTGGGGAAACTGTCGACTTTAACGGCCGCATTAGGGAGCCGCTGCGTCCTGACCGGCCACTTAGACCCAACGGCCTCCAGGAGAGTAAACACTCCTAACGGCGGCTCGTCTCCCACAGGACCGCAAGGCTGAACAAAAATATCTGACTGATTACGACGGATTGAAGAGGTGGCAGTAGAAGAGACGGCTAGATGTGTTTAAATTCAGTTTGATTGAACGACAATCAGCTGTTTTTACCCAGTTAAACCTGGGAAATATTCAAACAGCTGACGTGATAAAAAAATCACTTCACGCAAGAATTGTGATTTTCATTCACTGTGATTCAGAATCGATGTAAATGTCCTAAAATCAACTTTAACGGACATATTTGGACATTCGACATAGATTTTTCTTTCTTAGCAATAAATTAATGTTTTATAGTGTATGGAAAATGACCCGTATCAAAAACCTCGGGAATGTAACATCAGAAATCAGCAGGCGTTTTCTCATAAAACCTGCCCGTTACCTAGCAACCCCAGCTGATCTCCAGCGTTTGGTCAGCTGATTTTCCCGCTGTATGTGCTGTACATACAGAAACCACTTGCTGCATTCTGGTGGTTGTGCAGGAGGCTCCACTAATGCTTTTCAAAGATGTACGGTTGTATAATTGCTCATGTGTTTGCAGTTATTTTCAGCTGTGAGTGTAAACGTTGAGTTGTTGGGCAAAAACCTTGACTTTACAAAGCAGACTGGAGTAGATACAGCAGAAATCCTTCAAATAATAAAAATGGATTTTTAATCAAATAGTGAGACAGTAAAAGATTTTCAGCTCAGTCAGCAGACTGAGTAAAGCTTCAGAGTTTTAAACCCCTTCATGCAGCACAGCAAAGCCAGACTGAAACCAGAGCAAGATGCATTCAAGGTCAGAGCAGCTGTAAGTGCCTCTAATACTTTACAGAGCAAACACAATAACCTCTAACATTAATAAAATAATGCTGGATCAGTGAGTTTATTCCTCCTCATAAACACTGAATTATCTCTCCACAGCAAACCAAGGCTCCATCTGGAGGCTTGGAAAGCTTTTCGCTCTCTGGATGGTCGTGGCCTGAAGGTTACAGCATGTAGGCAGTAAATGGAGCTCAGAAACAGGGCAACGATTTACCGGGACGACCCTGCAGTTTCAGCCAGCTCCAGCAAAATGACTGAAAAATCAAACAGAAATCATCTGATTAGCTGCAAACTCTCAACGCTACAATAAATGTTTCCCCTCTCAGTGAATAATCCGTGTGGAGATTAAAGCAAACCGTTGAAATAAGTTAAATGTCAGTTTCTGCTGTGCTTCAGTTCTGATAACAGTGGTATTATTAAAGACAATCTTACAAACTATCTAATGAGCTGCACCAAAAATCTGGTTGTTTACCAGAATAAAATGTTTTTGTTGCAGCAAAAAGTCCAAAGTTTTTCGGGCGGATTGTTGCCATGTTGGAGCTGAGCTGGTTGGTTTCAGAAACAGGAGTTTTAAACATGACGTCACACAGCTAAAGGCTGACATCTTAAAACATGTCTGCGTTTTATTCAGGCTGCAATAGAGCGAGAGAGAGCAAGACTTTGATCAGTTTTATCCATTTCACCTTTCAGTCTATTGAAAACCAATGAAGTTAAATCTGTAAACAACATTTCCCTCTAGAACTGGAAGATATGTTGATAAACAATAAAACACAACAAAAACCATAAATAAAATGGATCATTTGTCTCTGAGCAAAATCTGAATGGAAATTAAAGAGCTTGTTTTAATCGGTTGTATTGCAACAGGCTTAATCGACATTCATAAGAAAGCTAAAAAACAATTTAATTCTGTTTTATGTCATTTTCAAATAGAAATTTGAATCTAAATCTTTCAGTCGTTGACATGGAGAAACATTTTCTGCTTTTAGTGATAAAACTCAACTTTTAATGTTAAAAAACTCCAACATTCAGCAAAATGCATATTTACTTCCTGTGTTCATGGATGTTTTTGTTTTCATTATTTATTGTTCTCATCTGTCAGAATTTGCAACAATGGTGCAACTTTAGCTCACCTCAGCATAAATTACAGCAGCTCAGTTAAAAGTAAGCAGCTTCCTGCTTTTCACTGCTTCGTTCTCATTTCTCAGCAATAAAAGGTGAAAAGCGTTGGTGCGTTATTAGGCAGAATTCATCTGAGATCTGAAGAAGGTGCAAAATAAAAGCAGGCGGGAGAAAATGATTGAGAGGGTAAAGGAGGAAACATGTTGATGCTGCTGCAACTGGGGGAATAAGTAAACAAACGGGCGGATGAGGCGGATGAGTGGAGCGGCACAACAAGCTTCTGGGAAAGAGAAAATAGATGGACGGAAAGCAGAGCTTTTGCTTTAGCAGCGGCGCCCTCCTTCATTTCCCTGTCTGCCCCTTTCTGCTGTTTGTGGGTTTAATCGAAGCTTTCAGGCAAAGAAATAAAGCAAGTGGGAATAAATCTCAGAAGACTTCATGCAGGAAGCCCAGCTAAGGCGAAACAAAACTCATCCTGGCAGCATTCTGCGAGAACGAGGCTCATTTCACATCAGAAGTCATAGAGAGTAGGGATCGATTATTCTGACGATTAATCAGATCAATAAATGGCAGATTTTTCATTTAAAACCACTCGATGCTTTTTATACAATATTAGAAATACATAAAAGGATGTAAATAGACGATTTTATTAATTTTACTGAGTCTGTAAACTCCAGGTTAGTCAATAAGAGAATTGATATTTTATTGCCTAAAATTGAGTAACAACTTTTTTAATGTACGTTTGATCATTTGTAGCAAAGTTTTGCTTTAAATGCAGAAAGTCTTTATTATTTTTTACAGTTTCAGCATTGGTGCTGCTCAGTGGTCTTTTACTGAATCCAGTTATCAATTGATTACTAAAGTAGTTGATTATTTCAATAATCGATTATAATAATTATTTCAGAAATCACAAAGTTGTATATTTTCTCAGAAATTAGTGCAACAGTTTAAAAACGATCCTTGAGTTTGTGCATCTTAGAGCGAAATGGAGCAAAATTTGTTCATGTGAAGGTTTGTGTGGAAAGTTGCTTTGAGGCAGCAGAGTGATCAGTAGATCAGTAGATCTACTGATCCACTGATCAGCTGATCCACTGATCAGCTGATCAGTGGATCAGCTGATC
>NW_015114201.1:113966-115265 GCF_001443285.1 Poecilia latipinna | reverse complement strand
GATCAGTAGATCAGTAGATCAGTAGATCAGCAGAGTGATCAGCTGATCAGTAGATCAGTAGAGTGATCAGCACCTGTAGCCTGTTTTTCCAGAGCAGCTCATGTTTTTGTTTTTCTTGCGGAGCTGAGAGTTTTTAGCAGCGCTGACGTCTGGAGGCTCATGGTGGCAGTGGGCCGTTTGAAGTGCTGGTGGGCTTTACTGGAAGTGTGTCAGACAGGAAAGGAATGTGGGAAGAGGGTGGGAGTGTGTGTGTGTGTGTGTGTGTGTGTGTGTGAGAGAGAGAGAGAGAGAGAAAGAGGGAGAGATGCACAGAAATGGGGCTGGGTTTGCCTCTCTTTATGTTTACATACAGTTTGTTTTTTCTCTCTCTCTCTCTGTTGGTGTGTGTGTGTGTGTGTGTGCGTGCTTTCCCAAAGGGTCATTGCTTCAGCCCCATTTGCCCCCTCCCCTGGTCTTTATTTGCCCCTCAGGGTTTTCCCACAGCGCCTCTGATCGTAAAGGTTTTGCTCTCGGCTCCAGATAGAGATGCATCCAGAGTAAATGTGAAACATCTGGATCCTAAAATGTCTCAAAAGTTTCTCTGAGACACGAGAAACAACAAGTTGGATTCGTTCCTCAGCCAGCAGGATTTCAGGGAAACCAGGGAGAATCTCTGTTTTCATGGTGATCAAATGTCATGTTGTCACAAACTTGAATGTGTTTTATTGGGATTTTATGATTGTCTGGAATTTGATCACAACATTTTCTAGGTTTGGATGAATGTGGAAAAATTTCCTTCTAGGATTTATTATGCCTTCGTTTCTTCTATGCTTTCCTTTTACTTTTTAACTTCTGACATTTTTTTGTCTCTTTCTATATAAACTTCTGCAGTTCATATTAAACTCTTGTGTTTTATATTTTAAATGTCTGTGGAAACAATGTGGACCATTTCTGTGAAAACACAGATATTTCTTCGTCTTTCTTCTGAACATCATGCAGGTTTTACTCCACGCAGGAGAAACTCTGGTTTTTGCTGTATTTACCTTTGTGACACATGAGGTAAAGTTTGCCATAGATCCTCATTAACGGTAATTAAACTAATCTCCCCTCATGAAAAAGCCGATGAACTGCTGATGGTAAAAATGCAAAGCTTTGCAACTCCAATATACCAGGCTGCAGATTTTGGGAGTAATTGCTTAAGAAATGTCGATTTAGCAAAATAATAATAATAATTTAAATAAAAAAAGACTAGAAGGAAAGAAAACCCGTAGCAAGAAGACAAACTGCTGGCGGCGTTGCTGGAGGCTCTGCAGAGACAGA
>NW_015114201.1:99979-109631 GCF_001443285.1 Poecilia latipinna | reverse complement strand
GAACCGACGGAGGAACCGACGGAGGAACCGACTGAGGAACCGACAGAGGAACCGACGGAGGAACCGACGGAGGAACCGACTGAGGAACCGACTAGGAACCGACGGAGGAACCGACCGAGGAACCGACTTTGGGAGCGACCTGCAGAGACTTTCAGCCACCGGAGCATTAGTGAGATTTTGGCGATAGGTGGCGCTGCACAGTCAGCGTTTCGGCAGATTGAGGTCAGGCTCTTTGTGGGCTGGACCAGAGCCGGGAAGCAGCTTTTATCTGTGCGCTGGGAAACTGTGAAACATTCCCTGAACTACGACAATCACGCTATAGTCTGGAATATGATCGTCCACCAATGTCACAAATCAAAAGACAGTTATTCTAGACTGAAACAAGATATTTACACACACTGTATACACTTAAATAAAGCATTTATATTAATGTACGATGAGGATCCTGCACCTTTAAATCATTTCAGACAGCCCTTTAATATTTAGCAGAGATGGGAAGTAACTAATTACATTTATTTGAGAAACTTTTAGGAGTATTTTTTACAACATTGGACTTTTTACTTTTACCTAACTTTATCATAAAGTATTTTTACTCTTCCGTAAAATTTCTGGATTTTCTTTCCACTGAATGAAAATCTAACATGTTTTAACCAGAAACTCACCAGACAGACTCAAAGCTGCAGCTTCTGTTAAAGTTTAACAAGTTTTTTATTGTGAGAAACTGATTTGAGCTGATCCAGAAGCTGCTGCTGCTGTTCTCACTAAAACCAGGAAGATGGAGCACATAACACCAGTTCTAAAGTCCCTACACTGGCTCCCTGTAGCTCAGAGGATAGACTTTAAAATACTGTTAGTTTATAAATCACTGAACGGTTTAGCACCACAATACCTAAAAGATCTGTTATTGCTGTATCTAACGTCTGGACCCCTCAGGTTCTGGTTCTGGTTCTGCTCTGCATCCCCAGAACCAGAACCAAACGAGGAGAAGCAGCATTCAGTTTCTATGCACCACAAATTTTATCTTTTTTAATCTTTTCTTTTCAAAATCTCTTCCTCTTTCTTACCGTTTATTCTATGTCACATGCTGCTTTTTATTTATGTAAAGCACTTTGAAATGCCTTGCTGCTGAAATGTGCTATACAAGTAAAATTTGATTGATTGATTTGGAAAAATTTTATTTGTTACATTTAGGAATTATGTAAATTTTAAATATTAAAAGATCATTTGATCAGTTACTCAGTACTTGAGCAGACTAAAATACTTTTTCACTCAATTTCCTGGACTTTTTACTTGAGTAAAAATTGTAAAGCTACTCAACGTTTACAATCGTATGTCTTTGAAAAGCATTAGTGGAGATCAGGTGCGGTTGCTAGGTAACATGCTGGACTCGTGTTGCTAGGTAACAGCGCAGTGCCCGTCAGTTGTGGCTCAACAATCAGAAGGTTTTTGTAACGACTCGTTTTCTGGACTCCATAAATATTAAAATATTAGCAGCTCAGTGTTTGTTTCTAAGCAGTCTGAGACCCAAATGGATTAATAGGAATTATAAAAACGGTGACTTTTGCATAATGTGTCTTTTTTAAGAGCACTGAACACCTGTAGTGTTGATAAAAGAAACACATCCTACATAAATTCTTTGCAGTTTCTGAATCAGTAGAGCTTTGTGGCTCTTCCTCTGAGTCCAGCTGATCGATCTCAGGTAAGCTGCGTCTCCAGGCCTCTGGGTTCCTGTCTGCATGCAGCAGCGCCTCAAGCTGAGAGTTGAACTGCAGAGGCTGTAACTCTTCCTCTCTTCCACTTGGACGATGATCCGGTTCAGGACAGTTTAGCAGCTAATTGGTTTTATTCCACTCCTTTATCTGCAAACGCACCAACAGTTCAGCTTTTTCACCTTATAATGACAGCAAACCCACTTCTCTAGTTTCTGTATGATCCACTGAGCTAAAACACTCGACTGTAAAATATTATCAGTTTCTTCTGTTTCTTTTTCTGAGATAACTGCATTATTTTCCTCCTAACTTTATTCTCAACGTCGAGCAGTGCTCTTCTTTCACCTCCTGGTTAAAAGCGTCGTGTTGAAGCCACTGAGGGAGTGACAGTCTTTATTCTGTATTTATTCACATTTTTCTTCCTTTTTTCTGCACAATGAGCTTTGAATGACAAAAAAAGTTGAAAGTCCTTGAAATGTGTCTGATCTCTGAGATAAAAGCCGTTTTAGATCCGATTAAGTTTCATTAAACCGTCCTTTGAAATAAATTCAGTCCCTGTGTTTGTAGATGGCAGCCTGGAGCACAAACTGGGGAAAATATTCACATGCAAATGAAAAGAGATGATTGAGACCATGAGAGCGGCGGCGGCGTTTCACCGCAGAGCTCTAACAGGCGACGTTCAGATTCAACTTAATCTGCTTGAAACCTCTAAGGACTTATTGTTAAACCTTTAAATATCTCATGTTTGCTTTTTGAAGATACAAGCAGATCATGAGAAGAGATTAGAATTACACTAAAACACAGACAGGTGTGACTTCTGACTTAAAGAGGTTAGAAAAGTGCTACAGCTGGTTGTTATGAAGTTAATACATGGAATAATTAACCAAAAAGTCATTTTTGTGTTTGTTTTTCAGCTGCATGTCTGGTTTGTAACAATGTTTGTAATTTTATATCCACTTCCAGCTCACTGATATTACCCGTTCCTATTGCATTGCTTTGGTGTGGAGTGCTTTACACTTTTTATTGTTGCATTTAACAAACGAGTCCCTGTTATTATTATCATCTGACTGAATACATGATTGATCTGTCCCTTATGCCACCTGAAGTTTGAGTTATGTTTTTCTTTTTCTTAACTGTGACGGTTATTTTAGTTTTATTTGAAGACTGGTGGGGTGGTAAAGTCTTCCACTGAGACGTTCAGGGGGTCTATGATGCAAGATTCACTTTTTGTGTGTTTTTATGCTTCCGTTTGGGTCTTAACTGCTTCTACAAACACCTAGATGTTTTTTGGTGTCTGGAAAAGGAGTTGTTTCAAAACGCCATGATTGTTGAATTACAATCAAAAGGCACTGCACTGTTACCTAGCAACCCCAGCAGAGTTCCGCCCGTTACTTAGCAACACAAAATGAGTTCCAGCCCGTTTGGTCAGCTGGTTTTCCCTCTGTACAATGGCTGCTGGAAAAGACTCCTGTTTGTTGAGTCTCAGTTCAATAGGCAGTGCACCGTTACCCAGCAACCTCAGCCCAGCCGGTTTCCTAGCAACCCCAGCTGATCTCCAGCGTTTGGTCCGCTGGTTTTCCTGCTGTATGCATTGTACAATGGCTGCTGGAAAAGACGAGATTTTAGTTGGCGACTCACCATCTAGAAATCACTTGCTGCATTCTGGTTGGTTGAGCAGGAGGCTCCACTTCTGCTTTTCAAAATTGTACCGTTGTATAGTTGCACTTTTGTTTGCAGTCACTTTGTGTGAGCATAAACGTTGATTTGGGGGCGTGGCCAGCAGCAGCTTTTTAGGATTTAAAGTGACAGAGACCCTAAAACAGCTCAGACTGAAATCTGATTATCTGAGAATGATTCTGTGTAAAAATATGTGATGGACATGTTTTGTATAGACCACAGACTGATCCTAACCTGTTAAAGGAAGTTTAATAGGTCATCTTTAGGACCAACTGAAGGGTTTTTGGCAAAGAGGGTGAAACATTGAATTACCTCTGACATTCCTGTTGGGTCTGTATTATGGTTTTAGTTGTTTTGTATAAAAATGTTTCCTAAATATTAAAATGTTTGAGCATGAAGGCTCAAACATGTAGTAGCATAAGAATAACAAGATGCCGTTGTGTTCATGGACTGTGATGACGTTGTGATCTGCAGTGGCTGCAGGGTGGAGATTAGTGGCAGCGAGGCAGAATACATGGGAGTGGAACGTTACAGAGAGTGGAGGACTTAAGGACGTCTGGGTCAAACGGTTCAGAGCAACAGACTGAGTGGAAAAGAGTCAAAAAAGCTTGTAAGGTAAGAAGGATGCCGAGGCTGGAGCCACAGGGCAGCAGGCCGAGAGGAAGACCAAAACGAAGATTTATGGCTGTGGTGAAAAGACGTAAAGTTTGCTGGCGAGAGGGAAGAGGATGCAGGACTAAATGGAGACAGATGATTCACTGCAGCACAAAAAGCCAAAGGAGAAGAAGTTCCTGAAAAACTGTTGCTGCTCTGCTTCCCTGTGTTCAGATGTAAGGCAAGCAGTTAACGCTAAAAATCAGCTGCAGCTTTGGGATCTTAACAACATGAGAGTTTTCAAACTAAAGATTAAGACTGAAACGAATCACATTTATGCATTATTGAAATAACAGTCAACTAATTTAATTACTAATTAACTGAGTTATACAGACTCCAAAACAGGCAATTTGCTGATAGAACAATATAATCAGAGCAGTAATTAAGGCGAAAGTGTACGAAAAAAATACATTTCTCAAAAAATCAATAAAATTAAACAAGTTTTTGCTTCACCTGCTTCAAATTCTGCAAAAAGTAAATAAATAAATAAAAAAATAAAAAAAATTTGTTTCCGGTCTGCAGGTATAGAAACGATTTTCTGTCGTTTGAGGAAACGCGAGTCGTCATCTTTACCTCACAGCAGCTGAAAAGGACAAAAGCAAACTTATGAACACATGAATGTACAGTAAAGTTCATGACCTCATCCACAACAAGGCAGCATGTAGAGGTGAAATTACAGCCTTTAGTCTCTTTCGTCATGATTTTACTTTGTTCTCGTTGCTTTATTTCCTCCTCTCTCTTTTCTCCCACTTTTATCTTTTTAAAGCTGCTTTTCAGAAAGACGCCCACACAATAACTCATCTTTCTTGCAAAGGCAGAGGAGAAAACACATGTACCAACACGCTGTTTGCCATTTGCATCATGCATGTAACGAGAACCTGAGCCCTCACCAACACAAAAGGTTTTTTCCTCTCCTGCAGACACAAACACCACTCTGCAAATGCATTTCGCTTTTCAGAGAAACTTGCATAAGCGATGACACCATCTCATATTCATAAACGGTGATAAACACACTGGGGAGAGCTGCTGTCATGTTTTTCCACCAGACCTTTTATTCGCTCTGCAGTCTGTTTTTCTGCAGTAATTTATGGGACACAAACGAGGCGACGGATTTTTAAAACCCCAGGCTGCAGTTTCTGGTTGAGCTAAAGTTCAACTGCAGCTTGTGACTCAGTAGTTATCATGTGTTTTTTAATTAACCTCACATTGATTTTAAAGTCTGTACCATGATTTCTGTTAATCGTGTATTTTTACCATCTTCAGCTGTAAGCGGTCTGTATTTAAAATAAACAGAGTTCTGCTGTGCATAATTATAATTTAAAGCCTCATTTGCAGATCTAAACATTTAAAACGGTTTCAGAAATAAATCCAAAATGCATAAATAAGCTTTCCACTTTAAAAGAATAGCAGTTTAAGGTTGAGTTGGTAAGGAATGAGGAACCTACAGCTCTGCTTACCTTTAAATTCACACATTTTTCAGCTTCAGCGTCATTAATTAGCCTTTTAATGAGATGATAGGAAGATTTTTCAAAGTAGAATGTTGTCAAATAATTTGAAAAAGCTTAAATAAGTATCTATACAATATATATTTCTTATATATACTATTTAAATTATTTAATTCAGTTATGAGGACATCAGATTGAGCTGGTTTTACTTGATTGGTATGAAAAACCTGATTATTAATATAACATCTGTTTAGTTTTAAACATTTTTACAAATGATCAACTTTCTGTTTGTATGTTTTCTTGATGTGCATACAATATGTATTAAATTATATATTTTTTATCTCATTTTGAAGCCATTTACTGGAAAATGTTTTCGTACTTTATACCAGATATGATTAGTTTTATTAATATTTTTATTATTTGCCATGTGGAAACTGTGATATTTAATGTTTGCAAATGATAAAATATTTTCTCAGCAGAATTTAAGCAAATTGTTTAAATTAGCTAAATAAAAACAAACAAATTCACTAAGATATTGGGATCTTAGATGTAGTTGGTTTTATTTGACCTGATCAGGTTATAAACCCAGTATCTGTGTGTAATTATTATTTTTGTAATGGTTTATGTTGAGGAAGTTTAGTTTTTCATGCTTTTGTCTCTTTCACAAATCGTTAAAATGTAAAGCTGGTGTCCCACATGGCTGCTGGTCCAGATCTCTGTAGTTTGTTTACCAGTGATTCTGTTTTGTTTGTAAATTACATTTTTTATATGCAGATGATGCAGTTATTTATATGCATGTTTTCAGGGACGCAGATCATCGGAATAAAGAGCCGACTGCGTTATGTATACTGAGTCAAAGCGCTAAGATTTAAGCTAGCTTACAGAATGCTATGATGAAGGCTACATGCTACATGCTAGCTCAGCAGATGCTGTTTGAACACATCAAAAAAGCTTTTCCTGTTCAAGCTAAACAAAGACAGCAGGTTTTCTCAGAATGAAGGATAAAAAATCCATCAGATTTGTGTTTTAAGGCTGAATGAAGCAGATCCTGTTGTCGGACGTGCAGCGAGTTCTTCCCTCTCCGTTTATCTGTGTGTTTGCAGACTGTTGCTGTCAGCTTGTGTTTACTCGTCTCTGTTTGTGTGTGTGTTGGCGAAGCTACGCCCTGTTCCCCACACACACGCAGCCTCTTGTTGTGTAACCATTTATATAAAGCGGTATTAGTGTTTCTCCTAAACGGGACACGGGGAACACTTGGGTGGCATTCTTCCTTCACCTCAGAGGCAGGATGACTCCGAATGCGCTCACCTCAAAGATTCCCACATCATTCCTTACACTGCAGTTTGTTTGGTACTTTCCCCTCTGGGATGTGTTTTGCTATGTGTGGTGGAGTTTAAAGTTTAAAGACTCATCTCGTTTGTCAAAGGAACTTGAAGGTCCTTTGCAAAACTTTTAAAGTAAAATTCTGCCCTGTTTGACATTTTTCCTTCCTAAGATAATGGAAAATGTTGTTTTTTTTTCCCTGGAAGCAGAAGAAGAAAATCTGAACAATAAATCCTGAATGTTTAATAACAGTTTACCAATTTATAATCTGAGTTACTCCATCTTCAGGATTATTTTACATTTACATTCACTCAGTGTTGAAAAGTATAAAGTGATAACTGTATTTAAAATGGCTAAATCTTGTATTAGCAGCACTATTTAGTGGATACAGAATAAAAAGCTCTTGTTTCCACTGATTTAAATAAAATAAACTTCCCAGTGTAGCTTCACTGTAAACACTTTATCATGTAATCACATCATGAACTATTTGTTTTTCAGCAGACGATCATAAGCATCATTTACTATTGTTTTCCAAATTTATTAATTGAATGGGTGTACTTTTTTAATGAATTTATTTAATATTTTCACATTTCCAGATTTATTAGACTAAATCAGAGGTATAGTTATAACTGCTGCTTATTTATTTAAAACTGGGTCATTAATTTACAGTTTAGCTTCCAACACCTTTTGTATTTTCCTTTTATAATGGAGAGTTTATATCGTCTTAAACTGAAGATGTAAAGTACAACACAGAGAGTTTTCTTTTATTTTTATGTCATAAAACCTTTTTGTCAAGTTTGTAAAGGAAAATTATTATTTTTGTTACTGGGATTAAACCAAAACCACTTCATTGATTTAAAATATGGAAAATAATGAACCTAAAATTTTACATGACTGCAAACGTTCAGAGAAACGTAAAACTTTACGTTTTATATCCCGTTTTGCAGCTAAAAGAGGAAGAATTCATAGTAATATTTTGGGGGTTTTAATGTTGGCCCCTGAATATTTTCATCTTGGAGATTTTGTCCCTTTGTGCAGAAAGTTAGGACACCCCTGATTCAGAGGATTTAACCAATTAAAGCATTTTTATCTCTGGTTTTCTCCTCCTCAGCCGTTAGCTGCTCACTGTGTCTCTTTGGCTCCCGACTAACTGAGTGGAAAATATGAATGAAAACATTCCCCCGACTTGTTTGCCCAAACTCTGCTGCAGGCACAAACACTCAGCCAGTCCCAGCTCTTTTCTTCTGCTGCCGTCTCTCCCTGCTGCGTCCCCTTCCCTCTTGTTACGTGTTTCTTCTCTTTGTGTAACACCACCAGCACATTCCTGAGGATAGGAAGGTGGAGGTTGGCTTTTCCTTTTTTCCTCCCCTCAGTGTTTGTCTCTCCAAACTCCCAGAGCTCCAACACAAACAGGCGCAGCCCGGCAGAGCTGTGTGTGTTTCTGTGCTGGTATCGGTTCAGGGCTGCTTGCCGTCACATGTCTGATCATGTGCGACGCTGCTTTCTGCTCAGGTGTTCTCCTGGAGCCGGCGGTGGTTTAGAGAAAAGCTGCTAATAGGTCTGAATCATATCCATGACAACAGGCGGACTGAACCTCGGAGCAAAATGGCAGCTGGCTGTAAAATGCATTAATGCTCGCTTTCTGTGGCTGAAGCTAACATTCCCCTCGGCGCCGATGACTTGGCAGGAAAATGGAAAAGTAAACCTACATAAGATATTTCATAGTTTATAATCAGGAATAAAACTGGGATGAGAAAGAAATTTGGTTTTAAGAATGAAGAAACTGCGACTATGTGCCTTAATCTTTACTTGGAATGTGACTTTACCTTCAGGTTTGAACTGTTCTTTTCACCAAGGTGCTTCAAAAACAAGAATTAGGTTAGCAGCAGTTCAGTTAGCATCGGTTCAGTTAGCATCAGTTCAGTAAGCATCGGTTCAGTTAGCATCAGTTCAGTTAGCAGCAGTTCAGTAAGCATCGGTTCAGTTAGCAGCAGTAATTATTGTGATAAATGATATGGTTGTTTTAAGATCATCCATCTTTAAAGCCCTTGTAAAAAAATCTGCATAAAATTCAAAATTAGCTTTTTATTTCCTCTTTCAGATTAGATGTAATCTGTAGATTAGAACAGTAGGTGGAAACTCTAACTCCGTTATCCGCAGCTGTTTGATGAGATGTTACGATTCGGTGCAGAATGACAGCCGTGGTTTCTGTTTCTGTATGGGGCTCACTGATTGGAGGAAACCTGGAGGAGTAAAGGCGTTTGATTGGCTCCTCGGACATGAAGGTGACTCACTAAGGACATCCAGGCCTGATGGAGCTTCACCCAGAGGGGACCTTTCTCTGCTCCCATGTTTTGATGACAGCAGTCAGTGCAGATACTGAAATGTGGTTGAAAATCAAACAGTTTGAAGTTTCTTTTCTGTCCATAAAACGGTTTTCCTGTCATGTTCAGTTTCCAATTGTTCCCTCATTCTGTCTCAACGTTCAGCTGCTTCTGACCGCACAGTCCAGAAATCATTTACACCGTTCGTTGCTTTAACAACGTCACCGTGGAAACAGAGAAAAACAAAGAACCGGCTGTTTGGAATAAACCTACGAAGACAATCAACAAACTGAATCTGGAAATCGGAGAACCGTGAGACTGGAGCAAACCGAGATGAAAGGAGGCAGAGAGATTCCAGGAGGAAAGCATTCCTGTGGTTTCCTCCTGGAAGGTCAGAAGGTTGGTCACAGCTGGATGTTCATCCAACCATGTGTTCATCCATCCATGTGTTCATCCAACCATGTGTTCATCCAACCATGTGTTCATCCAACCATGTGTTCATCCATCCATGTGTTCATCC
>NW_015114201.1:89846-94479 GCF_001443285.1 Poecilia latipinna | reverse complement strand
ACCATCCATCCATCCAACCATCCATCCATCCAACCATCCATCCAACCATCCATCCCAGATTCTTTATTAAAGAAAATCAAACCAAACTTTTCTGAATCATCTCAGCAGCTGATCTTCGTTCTGTTAGTTGAAACAAACTGAATTTGTTTTCTCTTTTTGTTTCTGAGTTTCTCTCATCTCTGGTGATTTCACCAGGAGCTGCAGGGTTTTTTCTTCAGGTTAAATGATAAAATGATGATAAAATGAGGTTGGTGTCTGGACCCAGAGGGCAGGCAGTGAGTTTGTTCCTGTTGGTTTTTCCATCAGATGAACCAGGCTGGTTCTCTCATGGTTCTCTGTGCTTTATTTAAGCAACAACTAATCTTTTTCTCAGTAGATTATTTCAAAGTGGGCATCCTCTGTGCCCCTGGAAGCCAGGGTGGGTGACCCTGTGCTGGTTGTGCATGCTGACCTGATTGTCTGCATGCAGACAGCGGACCGTTTCCCAGTGAGGGATTGGTGGAGGTTGGCCACAGACAGGAGCTGTTGGCACAACACTCCGCCTCTGTCACGTCCTCTCACACACATCTGAGCTCACACTCCGTCTGGCGTGAAAACAGGGCAAAGAAAAAGAGGGATTACAGGGAGAATAGACGGGTTTCTCAGCCGTACTCTGACACTGAGGTATTTGAAGAATGAGAGATTATTTCAGAGCCAGTTTGAGCAAACAGAGAAATGATTGTTTGCTTCTGAAAAAGAAGAGACAAGAGGCTCAATCATGTATTCAGAACAACTTCCGGATCCGGTTTATTTTCTGCATCTAAATGGGAAATCCGATTTCACTCATTCAGAAATAAAGAACTGTTTTTTCCTCTTCCTTAAAAATCATTCCTCAGGTTTGATCTGCATGTTTTAGTCAATAGTTTGTAATTTATTGGCTTTAAACCGTAAAAATAAACTGAGATGAAGATAAAAGCTGTTAAAAGTTAAAAATGTTTAAACATTATGTCCTTTCAATGCTTCCTCATCTGCAGTTCATCTTCTTTTCTGGGTTTTTCTTCTCTGTAATCTGCCGACATTTTGAGTCAAATTTGTTCATTTTCCACAAATGCACAACTTTTTTCAAGCTTGCAGTGGGTTTGTTAGTCTTATTTTTCTTGTAATAGAGAGATACCTAAGTTTGATCAGACACTAAACTGCCAAGCTGCCTTATTCTCTTCCAAAAATATCAGATTATCGTCAGCGTAGTGTAAAACCTCTGCATGTTTTTGACTGGAACAGCTTCTAATTTAGGATGCTACTTTCATTGTAACATTAAATATAAATAGAGAAATGAGTTTGAGAGTTTTATATTTTTCACACCAGCTGCTGTTGCTAAACAGCCTCTCTGACTAATTAAAAGTATGTTTTGTTTGTTGGTCTGAAGGATTTTCTCCGTCCCGCGCTGCTTTCCGTTCGGCTTCCTGTTCTGTGTGAGCGATCTGTCAGGAGTCGATGTCTGTTTAAACGAGACGTGTCCTGTGTGGGCTCGCTGTCAGAGCCGGCTCAGCCCACACTGGAAACATCTTGTGTAAACACCGTCTACCTCGCTGCGCCCTGTGAAAAGATCGTTATTGGTGTTTTATGAAAGTGGAGCGCCAGATTTGCAGAGTGGTGAGAAACACATGGGAGCAGGGAAAAACGGAAACTACCGACTCTGCTCCTCCTCCTCTTCGTACGTTTATAATTTTCTCTTGTCCTCTTCAGTTATTTTTGTATTTGTTTTATTTTTTTCTCATCTGGTTAAACCAGATCTTGTTAATTTGATATTCAATAATGTCAAACTGTTTACCTACCTTCTATATTTTATTTTATGAGTTTCACATATTTAGTCTGTTGAAGGGTTCTTGTTCGATATTTCTCCAGTTTTTCTTTGATGTTTATTTAATTCGATCCAGTCCGAATGAATCGTTTCTGAAAGTTGTTTTTAAATAAATAAGCATTTAGCAAAGACCTGCTCAGTTAGTAGATCTTACTTTTGTTGTCCATCATTTTGACTGATGAGGTCAAGAAAAACCTCGTTATCTATTTTTATCCAGCAATTTTAAAATGATAAAATATTCAAAAGTATTTAATTTTCATTCAGTTAATTTCATATTTACCCCAAAGAATCTGAACCGAGAATCAACATGGTCCAGTCACGCATCAACAGATGAATATAAGTAACTTTTTTCTCTACAGTGACTAAAAACTGCCGTTGTTTACATATAAACAACAGCGAGAAGGCAGAAAAACTTTTACAAGACCATCTAAAAGAACATCTTTCTCTTTAAGAACAAAATGTGAAGAATTTCTTTAAACGTTGGCCTTAAATTAATTAATCACAGGCCTTAAAATTCATCACGAAAACCTAAATAATCCCATATGTAGATTTTTTCCTTTTCTGTCGGACAGAAATTTGAGTTAAACAAGCTGTGGCTCCAGGCGGTGAGGGCTACCGGTAGCCAGATGCTACTTTACCTTTGCTAGCTAGCTAGCTTTTTCACATTTTGTGCTACGTTTAATTTCAGAGTTGGGTAGTGACTAGTTATATTTACTCGAGTAATGTTTTAACCAAAATCCACCGGACTCAGAATCACACCTGCAGTTTTTGTTAAAGTTTCAGAAGTTTTTTTATTCAAAGAAACCGAATTGGAAACGGATATTTTATCTGATTTTGTATTTATTTACTTATATGAATCATTGTCATTTTGGTTCTTAAAACACCAAAATTTCCTCAACTTCATATTTTGGTTGGTCAGATGATGTCATTTTTAAATATTAAATGATTGATAACTTGATCAGTTACTCAGTACTTGAGTAGAGTTTTTTACCAAATACTTTTTGACTCTTACTTGATTAATTTCTTGGATGGAAACTTTTCTCTTACTTGAGCAAACGGGATCGTTGTTTTTTTTTTTTTTTTTTTGGGGGTCTCGGTTGTTTCTAAAAACGGATCAAGAGCTTCAAAAACCAATCCAGCCATTTTTTGGAAACAAGCAGGTGTTTGGAGAATGAAACATTTCAAATACCTAGATATGCTAAGAGACACTGGGCTGTTGCCTAGTAACCCCGGCAGGGTTCAGTTCGTTACCTAGCAACCCAAACAGAGCTCCAGCACGTTTGGTCAGCTGGTTTTGCTGCTAAGTTGAGTAATATTTTTAGGTACTCTTAACTCCTCTGCTTAATTTTTTCTACTTTTGTAGTTTTTCTGGTCTTAAGTTTTATTCAGGGTTTCATTATTAAATTTCTCTTAAATGTCTCTTACTGAAACCTGCAGATTTCCTGAATAAAGTTCTTAACTTATTTTCACCGTCTGGATGTGATTTCAGTCTGAAAACGTCGTGTTACCAGAGAGCCTAAATGTTCCTGTTCTTTGAACTGATGTAACATTTTGCTCACCAGTTAAGCGGCGGCGGCGTTCCCTCTTTCCTCATCTGTGGTCGTAACTTTCCGGCTGATGGGTGAGAGATTCTGCAGCTCCTCGGAGCGGAGCGGCGGCGTGCCGAGGAGCCGTGTTTAGGTTTCATTGTTTAGGAATGGGAGGCCGCCGTGTGCAGATCCTCCTGAATATTTCATGACACAAACCATAAAGATCAAAGCTAAATTAGCTGTCCTGTTGTTACGACTCCGAGGGGAGAACTGTAAAATATGGCTCTTCTCTGGCTTTCTTCACTCCTCTGGCTCTGCTTTAGGTAAACACACACGACAAGCCAAGGAGGAAAATATTTCCCACCTTGAAATCGTTTAAAATTTTACTTTTGTTTGCGTTTGATTTAAGATATTGACATGAAAATGGGCTCAACTTTATCAGTGTTTGAGGAGTTGAAGAGAAAAGCTGGCAGACGTCAACATGACGCGTCAACTGATGATTATTTTAATTATCAGTTTATATATAAATTGTACAAATACATTGGTACATTTTACATTTAAGCCTTTTTTACATACAATTTTAGGACATTAAAAAAACCCTCATCTTTCCTGCTGAACGTTATCTGAAGTTTTGCCTCATTTAGACCAAAATTACTTGGTAAGATTTTGTGTTTTTGCAGTGTATTCAGCACTGCTGCCATTAAAAAGGCAGAAACATCTCAGTCTGGATGATTTGGCTCAAAAATTCAATAAATGATTTTTTTGCACCAGGTCAGATTTTAATCTTTTTATTTTTTTTTTTTTTTTTTTTTGCTCACCGTCTTTACAAAACAATAAATTACAAAGTAACGGAGCCAAGAATGCAAGAATTTGAGTTTAATTATGAGAATAAAATCATGATAGTAGAAGAAAAAATATGCAAAAGAAAAAGGAAAACATTTTAAAAATACGAGAAAAAGCTTCAAAGTAATACTGATAATAATTTGATCCTGATTAAAGGATAAATAAAACTTATACTAAAGTTTAACTTCGAAAGATTCTCAATATTCTTCATTTTTTGTTATTTTTCATGTTGGAGTTTTTGTAAAATTACTTCTTTATTTTCCTAATTATAAGACTTTATTCCGGTGATATTAAAACTTTATTCTTGTAACTCTCAAACTCAAAGTCTAAATAAATAAAAGCTGTAAAACTCACTTGTCAAAGAAGACGGTAGTTTTTGGGTTTGCTAAAATCACTATGGCAAGGCAAGGCAATTTTATTT
>NW_015114201.1:79463-86022 GCF_001443285.1 Poecilia latipinna | reverse complement strand
AAAAAAAAAAAAAAAATCCAGATTTTCCAAAAATTAAATTTTCAAAAAGCAAAAATTTGAATAATTGATTAAATGGATTTATTTCCCAGCTCTAATTTGGACATTTCAACCTGACTGGATGTTTCCAGTTTCCTGTTCTCTGGTTAACATAACTGTCCTTAACATTTGATGGAAAAACCTTTTGGCCGAGTCAGCATGATGCTGCCACCACCGTGCTTCTCCATCTCGGCGCCTGTGCCGTTTATTCACACGTCTTCCCTGAATGTTCCTTTTTCCACTTGATGCTGCCGTTCTGGTAATTGTCCATCAGTGATGAGCAGCATTCCCACTGCATCCATTACTCATAAAAATAAAAAATAAGTCTGATCCATTTTTGTCTGCAAATGGACAATTTCAACCATAACAAGCGAATCAATGTGCTAATGTGTAATGATGAGTGTGTAAGGTTAAAATGTGTGTGAGGACGAAGCGGACGGGAAACTGAAGCTTATTTTGGAGCTGATATGTGATTCTGGACAAACGGAGAGGAAACACCGGGAATAAAACAATAAGATCTCTTATTAAACATAAGCAGAAATAGGCCCCACTTGTTCTTAAGCCACTATAAATCCTTGTGTTTAATTTAATTAGCTTGAATGTGTTTGTGAATTTAAGTCCTTTTGTGTTTGCTGAAAGTTTAAAATGAGACATGAAGTCATCTTTCCTTGCTTTCAAATAAAGCGTCCATAAATCCTGCCGTAAAGGAAACTGCAGGCTGATGTCAGGAGGAAGTGAGTGAGTGGATTCAGAGCCTGATGGGATCCAGTTTCCATAGACGCCGCACCGCGTTGCATAACGAAGGGAAACTGAACCAGCAGCACAAAGTTTCCCACTGTCCACATTCATCACAGCAACGATTTCAACGATTTGGTAATGAGAGGGGAAAGACGAGCGGCAAAGGTCGAACCTGCGACGGCCGCGTTGAGGACCAAGGCCTCCATATGTGGGTTGTGCTGAACCGCTGCGCCACCACAGCACATCCTGCCTCTACGCTGCATTGATGATCAGTTCAGCAGGAGCTCCTCATGTTGATGTTAGCAGATTTTTCATCTGCATCCTTTGCTACAAAAGATTAATACAGTATGAAACACTTTGTTGACTAGTATTAATCTGTAGTCAACAAAGTGTTTATTTACTCATTAAAAATTAGCTGAATTGTTTATTTACACCATTTCAGGCAATAATTCCTTAATTTTAATGAAAAACTTATAATTCTACCGGCAGATTATTTCACTTATAACATTAAAAACTGTCTTGTTATAAGTGAAATAATCTGCCAATGGAACTAAAAGTGGGTTGCTAGGTAACAGGCTGGGCTCGGCTGGGGTTGCTAGGTAACAGGCTGGGCTCGGCTGGGGTTGCTAGGTAACGGCGCAGTTCTCTCTGTGGAATAATCGGCCAGTGGAACTGAAACATTTTCATCAATATTAAGGAATTATTGATTCTGAGTTAGTTTTATCTTATTGTACTCATTTTCACCATGAATTAGACCAAAGCTACTTGGTTCTGTTTAGTGTTTTTGCAGCGTATCATGAAACTGAAGATGAGAGCGGTGATATCGATATTTAAATTCAGAGCTGTTGTGTGTCTGGTCGGTTTTGGTCACGGCGGACCAATCGGGTGTGGTCGCTGCGCTGTCTGGGCGTTTTACTCGCTGCTGCTTCCTGTCCAGATGAGATCGTTTCAGTTTTATTGATTCCCAGAGTTCCTGACCTCATTTCCTGCTGCTGTTGACAGAAACATTGAGGCCAGAGGCTCCGGAGACGAGACGCAACCCGGAGGAGCTTCCTGTCACCGCTCCGCCGTTCGCATTGTTTCTGAAGACTTTTCCTTTTAATGAATTTGTCAAACTGATTTAGAGCTTGAGGCCTAGAGGGCAGAGCAGGTCTGCCAGGGACAGACTGCAGGAACGCTGGGAAAGTCTGGAAAAACACTTTTCTGGATTAAAACTGTTTGCAGGGTTTGTGACGGCAGCTTCATGCTTTAAGGGATCAAATGTCATAAATATTAACATTCACCACCTTAAACAGACGAGGAAAAAGAAAGGAAAGAAAGAATAAAGGATGGAGTCGGATGGATAAATCAATAAATGAATTGATTTACCTGGATTTTCTTTTCCCATCTTTGCTCTGGTTGTGTTTCTATAGTGACGTCAGCCCTGAAGGAGAGGAAGGAGAGAAAACCTGCTCTTCATTGTCACATTTACTCATGTAGCACTTTAAAAACGGGTTTAAAGCTGCAGTGCTGTTCAAAACCCATAATGACATAAGTTGTTTCAGTTTGTTCAATCATGTGACTGAGACCTGAGGTTTAGTTTGTTTATTAAACTTTATGTGGTTTAAGTAGCAGGCATGTTGCAGCAAAGTTTTAAAGGTTTTTTTTACTGTAAAAATGGAAGATTAATAAACAAAATTCTTAAAAATCAAAAAGTTTAAAGGTGACCTGTTGCCATATATATTTACACTTCACATGTTTTTTATTCCATCTGGGTCTCTAAAAGATTAAAAAAAAAGTTTTCTGCCAATAAGTTTTTTGTTTGACCCATTTCAGAAACCATCATAATGTAACATCTCCTTCCATGGCATTGTGCCTAGCAACCACAGACAAGCCCAGCCCGTTACCTAGCAACCACAGTGTTTGGTCATCTGTACAACGGCTGCTGGAAAAGACAAGAGTTTTGTTGTTGACTTGCAGCGTTCTGGTTGGTTGTGCAGGAGGCTCCACTAATGCTTTTCATAGACGTACGGTTGTATAATTGTGCATCTGTTTGCAGAGATTTTGTTGTGTAAGTGTATATGATGAGTTGGGGGCGTGGCCAGCAGCAGATCGTTTGGATTTAAAGTGACAGAGACCCTAAAACATCTCGCACTAAAATCCGATTATCCAAGAATGATTTAATATAAAAATGTAATGAACGGGTTTTGTATAGACCAGTGGTGTCCAAAGTGGGTCCTGGAGGTTCGGCATCCTGCATGTTTTACTTCCTCCCTGGTTTAAAGCACCTGGATCAATGATGGCTCAGTAGAGGCCTGAGAAGAACAGTGACCTGCTGAAGTTTCCACCACCAGAAAGGAACTGAAACATGCAGGATGCCGAACCTGCAGGACCGACTCTGGACTCCTCTGGTACGGACCACAGATCCATCCTGACCCGTTCAACCAGCAGAATCTGTGTGAATTCTGACTATGAGCTGCTTCCAACAACCTGTTAGCCTGACTGACCTCATGGGTTGCCGTAGAAACGGCTCCTGAGTAAAACATGTCTGTTGGCGTTTCAGGTCGCAGCTGGAGTCAACGGGCGGCGTGTCAGCCGACGGCCAGACGGAGGAGGGAGACGCTCAGCCTCCTCGCTCGCAGCAACACGGCTGCTACGACCTGGACGACCTGGACGTCACCTGGCTGCAGCTGGTCAACCAGGAGTTCAGGCACATGGGTGAGCCGCCGCAGCCGCTGCTGCAGCCGCTTCAACAGCCGCTGCTGCAGCCGCTTCAACAGCCGCTGCTGTTTGCAGCTCAAACCAATCACTGAAGTGAATAACATATAATTAAACCAAACTACAAAAGAAAACATTTTGCATTTAACATAAAAACACGTCTTTGTTTGAACGTCTGAAGTTGTAGTTTTAGCTTCACCTGGATCAAAGTAGTTTAAAACATCTCCTGTTAAGCACATTTTGGTTCCAGTTATTAATCTGTTAATCCAAAATCTAATTAGTTCTGCACTTTATTGACAAGTCAAGCAGAAATGACAACAGAAATATGTTTCATCCTTTGATACTAAGGATTCCTGTTACTGCATTAAATGCAGAAAAAGTAGATTAAAAAAAAAGATCGTTATTTGTTTAGTTGCACCTTTTAATGTTTTCTACTATTGTTTAAAAGGTTTAAGTTGTTAAATAGTTTCTTTTTATCCAATTATTACATTTTTGCAGGTTTGGACTGGAAAGACAAAACGTGCTGGAAGTGAACAGAGTCCACTTCTCGCTCACATTTTCCTTCACTCTTGATTTGTCCGGCCGCCCTGAGCATCTCTGCTTCATATTTATTTATTTATCTCCTCTGCTTCTTATTTCTTATCACATCAGGCCTTTGCAGATAAAGTGTTTGTGTTTATGGATCCCTGCTGGGCATTAAATCCTGCAGAAACGCCTCCAAAACCTTTCACTGGTTCAACATCTGTTCACAACAAGCCAGTAGACAAAATTAAAGACAGCAAAAAGGAAGAAATTACATTTTTGTAAGATTTGTTTAAGATTAATGTAAACCTGCAGTTATCAGCATCGGTTAGCAGAACGACATGCAAAGACCAAACGTGCTGGAAGTGAACCGAGTCCAACACACACACACACACACACAGTAACCACAAGGCAGAGCGACGGAGCCGATGCTTCCTGCCGTGCAGCTCAGGATGTCGCAGCAGGTTAACGTCAAACTGTCGCTTTAGTTCACAGCAGCACCACAGTTTTCACTTCAAAACAGCCAAAAAAAACTTCTGTGTGTTTTGAATCGTTATTAATCAGAAGGTCTGCTGAAGTTGTTCACTACGCAGAAAACAGAAATGATCACATAGATTTCAACTTTTCTTCCTTATTTTGGGAAGAAATCTAAATTACTCTTCGCTGCAAAAACACAAAATCTTACCAGGTAATTTTTGTCTAGTTTCTAGTGCAAATATCTTAGGACACTCGGAATAAGAGAACTAAGTTTTCAGCAAGTAATAAGAACCTGTTTTATTTCACCTGTAACATGTTATAACTGAAATAATCTGCTAATGGAGCCAAGACGTTTTCATCAAAATTAAGTCATTTGTGACTGTAAAAAAAGCTCCTCTATCCTTCTGAAAAGTCACTTATGAAAGAAATGGATGAATCTTTACTGCAGCAATCTGCAACCTGCGCAGCTCCGGAGGAGGTTGGACACATTTTGGCTAAAAATGAAGAACCAACTGATGTTTGTTATACAGATCATTTTTCATCTTTTATTGAATATTTGCATCTAATTTGATCAAAATGACCCGAAACATTGATCTCATCAAAAAGTCAGAAAACATGTTTTTTAACCCTTTTTCATAATTTCCCTTCTTGTTGCGATTTTCAGTGCAGAAGCAATTTTACTTTCACAAGTGGAGCGTTGCAGCTTCCACTATAATTATATATTTTAATGTAAGTTTTAATAGTATTTACACCTGTAAAATAGTTTAAAAGTAAAAAATAAACATCATGTATTTTATCCCTTATAATATTTGCTGCTTTCCAGCCAACTGCATATGTTTGAATTATTTGTTCCGAGTTTGGAATAAATATCTTTTTTCATATGTTAAAGTTTGTGCATTAAAGACAGAAATTATCTTTACACATTTTAGCCTAAAAACTTCAGGTTAACTTGGACATTTTGTGTATATGTGACATAAAAACCGGAAACTTTAATGCTAACTATGCTAATGCTAAGAGAAATCAAACACGATGCGAGTGAGTAAAGAAATTAATGAACGTTTCAAACACTGGATATGTAACAAGATGCAGAAGAAAGAGTAAACAAAGTTATTTTTCTTTTATGGTGGGGAAACATAAATAATGCATGGAGGCTCAGGATGCTCCGCTCCTCTAAAACAAAGATCCTCCCAGCTGAGCGCTGGATCCTGCAGATGAATCAGAGACTCTCTGCTTGGTGGACTGATGAGCTTTTTAACTGTTGGAGCTGTAATGATTGGTGGCCTGGTTTGTTAGAGCTGCTTTGTTTGCTCCCTGCATTTATTTATCTGCAGCACTTTTAATCTCCTAAGGTTTCTAAAATGCTCTTCTCCATAGAAACGTCCTTTAACGTGACGTCCTTTCACTCCACTTAGCGATGATGGTGTGACAGACGGACCCATGCATCTCCTGTCCTGGAAGTCAGGCTGTTTGCTTTGCTCATAACTCTGATCCTTTTTGTTTTTTTAGTTGAGAGCTCTCGTTTGCCAGTTAGATCCGTTTTCATCACATATTAAGCAGCCTTGGAGCGAGTTTGAGATGCAAAGTGAGCAGGAATACCAACGACAGCATGAGCTGAGCTCTGGGCAACAGAGGCTTCTTCTTTTATTATATTTGTCTGAAAACATGCAGCATTTCTCCACTTAACTCAGGGTTACCTAAAAACACACCTGACTAATTTCCTTCTCATTTCATGCAGCGACATAAATCTGAGTCTGTTTCCTACTGAAGCAGCCAAAAATAACTCTGTAAATCTGAACCTTGAGCTGTTAGTGTAAAAACACTGGAAGGAAAACTGAAGCGTCGACGCCGTAACTCTACGGGTCGTTTTAATTTATCCCCAACGGCAGAAAAATTCTCCAAACTTCTGCTCTGCTGGAAAAAGAAATAAATGGAGAAAACAGTTTTACACCCTTACAGATAAATCTTCTTTGCTTTTTTTCTCTCAAATTTTTCAAATTTAAATTGCAGTGGTAACATGATTGCATTTATAAAATTCAGCTTTAATTTTTTTATTAATCAAGAGGATAAAAGCTATTTAATACGCCCCCCC
>NW_015114201.1:61940-75916 GCF_001443285.1 Poecilia latipinna | reverse complement strand
CTTTTTATGTTGTTTATTTTTAAGCATTTTCTTGAAGGCAGATTTTTGTAAAATTGTATTTCAGGGGTGTCAAACTCCAGTCCTCAAGGGCCGCTGTCCTGCAACTTTTAGATGTGCCTCTGCTGCACCACACCTGAAAAGAATAATTAGGTCATTAGCAAGGCTCAGGAGAACCGATCTACACAGGGAGGAGGTAATTAAGCCATTTCATTCCACTGTTTTTTACCTGTGGCACATCTAAACACTGCAGGACAGCAGAGGACTGGAGTTTGACACCCCTGGCGTAGGGCATTCTGGGTAAATACAACCAAAGCTAACGTGCTAGCCTAGCGCTAGCAGCAGAAATGGCTCCTGGTCTTTAGCCTAAAGAGAAATCCTCCAACCACTAAAATCCTCCATCTTGTTTCCATCTGGTGAAGAAGGAAGTTGCTCTCAGTGTCTTCAGAGGTTGTTGTGTCCTTTCCTCCGGTGGTTCTTGGTGCAGCGCCCCCACAGGCCAGGAGGGGAACAGGTTGGTTTGACTCAGAGCCACAGCAGCTGGAGGTGGAGCAGATGATGGAGTTCTGGGTCCAGTAGAACCGGGCCGACCGGACTGAAGGAGGGAAACAGCATTAAAATGTTTCAGTTTATGCCCTGAATAAATGAGAAACAAAGTCACTGATAATCACTGCATTGTTTTATAGATGTTATCTGTATTTAGTCAAGTTGACTAATCAAAGTGATGAACAGTATGGACATAAAAGACAACAACAATTATCAATGCACCATCAGTCACTGATTTAACAATGAAACCTTTCCTAATGGTGGGCGGAGCTGCTAGCGCCACACGCTGGTGGAAAACACATATCAGAATTTTAAAATGAACTTTGGAATCCAGTGAAAAGAAAAGTTACCAGACTGGGTTGATTTTGTCTTCTAGCAGTTAAAACTCCTGCTGCTCATTGAACCAGTTTCAGTTCTGGTTCGCTGTCCGTCCTCAAATAGAGGAAAATCACAGGAATCCTAATGTGAGGCTATAAAGTCATGATCAACTGTTCTAGGAAGGAAAGGCCTTTCCCTCTGACAGACATCTGAGATGAAAACCTCATTAACAAGCTGTTGAAACGAAGAGCAGCGTCTATTTTTAGATTAGTGGAGCAACCTTTCAGACGAGGGTCAGGGCAGCAAAACCAACATCGCTGGCCCTGGAGACGGTCAGAACCAAACATTAATGAAGGCCGGACACCTCCGAGACCTGGTGTTTGGACCTTTTTTATTTTAATTATAGTTGCTGTTATTTTATTGATATCAAGGAAGAATAAATCCGACTCCAGAGGAACATCCTTAGTTAATATCCTCTAAATATTTTTTATAAAAACCAGAAATCACCTTTTTAATCCCCCCAAAAAAGCGGATGCTTGAAATCCTTGAAAATGCTTGAATTTGATAATAAAGTCCAATCCAACGGATTGGCCAGAAAACTCTAGAAAAATGTTGTTTGTATTTAATGTTGAAGCGTTTAATTTGAGCAGGAAGGTCGTTTACTTTCACAAGATCCATTTGCATCGTTTTAATGTAATGAATATTTACGAAACCAGCTGGGGTTGCTAGGTAACGGGGCTGGGCTCGCTGGGGTTGCTAGGTAACGGGGCAGGGTTGCTAGGTAACGGCTCAGTGACATTGCAATAAAGGCTGGCTTCTAATTTATACGTTAAAGCAAGTTACTGAAATTATAATTTTTTTTGTTAAATTAATGTTTTGTTCTCAGATAGTTGGATGTAGAGAAACAAAGTTTAGTTATATTTTAGTTGACCTTGTCCCTCCTGTAGTAGAATGTAAAATAACATCACAAACCACTATTAATAATAAATGATATCATATTAAAAACTGTCTTTTGTTTTCATCTCCAACATTTGAGGCTGGAAAAGTTTGAAACTTACCTTTAAAATGCTTGAAAGGTCCTTGAATCACTGTGGGAAAGTGATCGAATCCTATTAAAAACATATTAACATATGAATAAAAACAGAATGAGCTTTATTTTCCAACAGAATAAAGTCTTCCAGCGTTTTAACGGTCCCGTGGTTTCGGCCCCCAGCCTCACCGGAGCTGGACGAGCTGACGATGGAGGGCATTCTGGTGGAGCTGGAGCGCGTCTGCGAGGAAAAGATGCAGCAGGCCATCGAGACGGAGGAAGGCCTGGGCATCGAGTACGACGAGGACGTGGTGTGTGACGTGTGCCGCTCGCCGGAGGGAGAAGACGGAAACGAGATGGTCTTCTGTGACAAGTGCAATGTCTGTGTCCATCAGGTGAGACTTCACCGAAATCTGCTTTTGTTTCTCCGCTAAATAAACATCCTTAAGTTTGACTGAACCGGTTCGCATCGGTCTGCGGGAAACAAAACGTATGTGAAAAGAAGAATCCAGGTTTAGAGTTGATTTAACGGTTTTTCTGCGTGATTTCTCCCTTTGCTGCACTAACCTGATAACTGCTTCATCCTCGGGTTTCGTTTAGTTGACGGTTGCACTGCAGCAGCGCCGCTGTGGATGTTAAAGTAAAGAATGGTCCGTTTCCCTCCAGCGCCGCGCAGCAGGTCTGTACGGTACCAAATGTTTCTAACGTCTCGCTCTCTGCCAGGCGTGTTACGGCATCCTGAAGGTGCCTCAGGGCAACTGGCTGTGTCGGACCTGCGCTCTGGGGGTCCAGCCCAAATGTCTGCTCTGCCCCAAGAGAGGCGGCGCCCTGAAGCCGACGCGCAGTGGAACCAAGTGGGTCCACGTCAGCTGTGCCTTATGGATCCCCGAGGTGAGCCGCAGCATTCACTCCCTGCAGGCAACGTCACATTGGGTTGAAGGTTTACTGCAGATTCTTGGTCAGACTGATGTCTGGACTTTGACTAGGCCACTCTAGCACATCTATTAGAACTATATTTTTCTTTGTGTTACTGGCAGCTGGAGGTCACAGTGTGATGCTTTTGTTTTTATAGGATTGTGTTTCATTTCCCCCCTTTTTATAATTATAAACTACTTATAATAAAATGCATAGTTTTTTTATTTTATTTTATTTTTTCATTTTTCTCTTTCTACCAAAACTGGATGGAAAAAGTTTTCAGTCGGGTTTTGGTCTCATCTAAACCTTTTTTTGAAGGATAGTTTTGTTTACTGAGAATTCATAATTATTTTTATTGTTTCTGTTTTGTTTATTTTGGATATTTAAAATGTCTTCCAGTCTTAAATGTTCTTCAGAATTTAACATTTATTGATCTTTATCAGGAATATGTTTTTCATTATTATATTACTGGAAAATTGAATTAATATGAGTTATAACAGCATTTATTTTCTCTTTGGGATCAATAAAGTATTTTTAAATCTGAATATTATCCAACAGTTTTCTATACTGAAGCATTAATAACCAGCAGAAAAACAGTTTTAAACATAAACAAGATGTTGCTGAAAGGAAGATTTTTTCATCTTCTCACCATAAAGAATAAAAACATTATTAGTTATGCGTGTTAATATGTTCAGGTTTAATGTGATCAGTTAAAATCCTTTTCAGTGCTGCTTTTTGCCAGATGTCACGTTTTGGAGCAGATTTTGTTCATTTTGTTTTCAAACCTTCTGCAGTTTGAAAAAAAAAACATTTAGTATGTGAAATAATTTCATGAAGAAAAGCAAATAATCTGAATGTGTTTGGGTGAATGTGAGCTTTCAGCTGATCCTTCCTGTCCTTCATACCTTCAGAAGCTCAAATTAAGTTTAAATTAAATTTAACTGCAACAGATTATAATAAAGGCACCTTTTGTAGTTTTACACAGATAACCTTTGTTCCATGAATGGATTTTCATATTTTAGCATTTCTCACCTGCCAGCTTTTTGGTAATTGGATAAAAATCAGGATGTTTAAAGTCTGCACACAAAATGATCTAATCAGATAATCACATCAAGCATGAGCTGGAAATCCTTCTGCTGGAGCGTTTTACCCAGAACACGGAAAATATTCGCTCTGGCAGCAAAACGCTTCCAGAAGGATGGAGCGACTTACGGAGAGAAACCAGAGGAAGAGGAGCTGAACGGCTCTGAGATGATAAGTGCTGCTGGACCGAGTTTCTGGTGGAGGTCCGGATCCGAAGCGGCTCTGATCGGACCGGCACAGAAAGCAGGATTCAAACAGAGGAAAGAGCAGCAACAACTCAACACATTTTACTCAAACTGGGCCTGTCTCAACACACGAGGAGTCACTCATCACCAGTTTTCTATTTCCTTACCAGAGCTGGTCTGCAGTCTGCCAGTTTAGACTTTAGAATTCATTTATTTGTTGCTTTGTTTATTTTGGATATTTTAAATGTTCATTAGAACTTAAATTTTATTGATCTTTAAGAATCTTGCATTATTATGCCGTTATTACCATTAAATTACTGGAAAATGGTCTCAAAACACCAATATCATCGTTTATCGCGGTAACTTCTGGGACAATTTAAAATTTGTTATTGTGACGGGTCTAACTCACAGGCTTCTGGAACAGCTTAGGATCGGCCTATTCAAAACACGTTCATTACATATTTGGCACAAAACTGAGTCAAATTTCAGTTCTGCCCATTTAGGGTCTCTGTCACTTTAAATCCAATAATCTGCTCCTGGCCACGCCCCCAACTCAACCTTTACACTCAGGAAATGGCTGCAAACAGATGCACAATTATACAACTGTACATCTTTGAAAAGCATTAGTGGAGCCTTCTGCACAGCCTGTGTGTGTTTACCTTTGATTCCTGACTTACTGACTGAACTTTTGCTGCCTGTTTTTCTGCAGGTGAGCATCGGCTGCCCGGAGAAGATGGAGCCCATCACCAAGGTGTCCCACATCCCCGCCAGCCGCTGGGCTCTGTCCTGCAGCCTGTGCCGAGAACACACAGGAACCTGCATCCAGGTACGGAGCCCCAGAACTGCCCGGGGGGACCCGGGCGGCAGAGGCCACCCTGTTCCTCTATATTTTTATAGAAATAAATGTCAGAGGATGAGAAATGTGAGTAGTAAGGAAACATCAACAACCTCTAGAGGGATAAACAACATATTTGATATTTATAGTATTTTTAGAATAACTGAAGGTCACATTGTTATCTTCGTTTCCTTTTTCTAACAGCGTTACAAACATTTTTTCACGCTGTCATGATTTCTGTGTGACGGGTTTTGAGGAAAGTGATGAATTTAACCTGAAATGAGGCTGTAGTGTGGAAACAGCTGAAGAACTGTGGATGCTGACATTTGATCAAATATTAGTTTTGATGACAGTCTGGTTTTCTGTTACTTTACATTAAGTAAAGCACTTTGAAGCGCCTCGGTGCTGGAATGTGCTTCATAACCGACCAGTGGAAGTAGAAATATTTTCATCAGTACATCAATATTGAGGAATTATTGACTTCAAACAAAGTCTTAATTCTGGCTGAACAGTTACCTGTAAGCTACTTTTATCTTATTTCTAATGTATTAAGACATTTACACTAGAAAATAAAGAAAAATACTTGGTAACATTTTGTGTTTCCACAAATCTGTAATTGAACATAATTCATTCAGTTCAAATGGTTTTTAATTTTGCTCCCCTGAAACAAACCCAGTTAGCTCGTGTTGTCCAGGTGAGCCCCTCGCTGTGTGTGTGTGTGTGTGTGTGTGTGTGTGTGTGTGTGTGTGTGTGTGTGTGTGTGTGTTCTGGAAGGATTCTCTCTCTCACACAGGCTGGATGTGCAGCAGATGAGCCGTTTGTGCAGCCGTGGGAGTGTTTGCTTTGACCGTATTGATGCTGTAGATTAACTGTGAGCCTTTGAGCCGATCTGCCCACAAGGAGGGAATCTCACTCTCATGTTTCTGTAGCTGGAGGCGGATGAACACACACACACACACACACACACACACACACACACACTGTAAAGATGCTGATGCTACATGGCAGCGCGATGAAGTGGAGAGGATTTTCCTCGTTAAAAGTTTCAGAATTGATTATTTTTCTTCCTCTTCTGAATAACCTGCCATTAAAAAGACAAAATGTTTTCTGCATCATCATTTTGTTCGTTGTGTTTCATCTTCAGCTGTATAAAATGGTTTGGTTTGCAGTCAGTCAGGTTTATTTGTGTTGCTCATTTCAGGCAGTTCAAAGTAGGAACAACACAGTCCAACATCACATATGGATCAAAATGTTGGTCAGTTTTTTATCTATTTTGGTTCAGAAGCAACTCCACATCTAGCTGGTGTAGATCTAAAGCAGCTCAGTGTTTCGGCTGCTGTGCAGTTTTCTGGAAGTTCGTTCCAGATGAACTGCAGGCGGTTCACGTGATTTTATGACTGATTTATAATGTTTTACTCCTTTATTCTCTTTTAAATAGGTTTTATTTGTTCCAGTTTATCACAAAAGTTGTTAATTTTGTCTTAATTCACTATGAGCACAATTTCCCAATAAAATATTAATAAAATTTAATATTTTATTGGTCTTTGACTGGAAGATATTTTAAATATCCAACAAAAAAAAACATAGACAATAAATATTTTATGATGCATCTGTAAACAAAACTGCACTTAAAAATATCATCAGATTGGAAATTAGTGAGCTGATTTTAATTTATCATTTGATTAGTTGATTAACTGATTTTTATGACGGGCAGATTAAATATCTGTCATTAATTTCTCAGATATTCAGTCAGTCTTTGTTTAGACTCTATAAATTGAAGTATAAATTTCACAGTGACAAAGTTTGTATTGATCCATTAAATTTAACTAATATTTCAGAGTGTTGGTCCTCAGTCTGACTCTTTGTTTCTGTATGAATCTTTTCTTCATCAGTTTTAACTTCCTCGTTTGCATCGTTTGTCTCATGACTGCCAGTGTTCACTGTGAATAATATGCATTTAATAACTTCATTTTAGTAATTATCAAATCCTTCAAGAGGATCAGTTTGACTGCAACATGAAAACCTGCGGCGTGAATCTGAGCGCTGGCCTAATTAATGAGGTTATCTACTAAACCAGTTTGGAGACTTTTACACATTTTGACTTTAAATATCTGGGATTTGAAGGATGAGAGGCTGAAATAAAACTTTGATCTGGTTTGGACCAAAACTTAGTTTGAGCTGAAGATTGAAACCCAAAGCATTTAAGTTGAATTATTATATTCTGTTTTATATAAAGTGGTACTTAACGACTTAAATAGCTGTAACATGCAAACCCCTGGAGGGTAAAAATCTTAAGCTGCACACTGATTTTTCCTTTCATAAAATTAGAAAAAACTGTCAAAACTGCAGATTTTACACAGCTGGTCAAACGCTACTGCAAATATTAATTAATCTCACCCAACACTATGCAAACCCTCCATCTGCGCCGATGAAGACTGATTCACCTTGAAGCTAAAAGTGAAACTGACTGCATGACCTTTATTCCAGTTGATTTACAGAAATATTTAGAGATGAAACTTCTCAGAAAGAAATGGTTGAATAAGGAGAAAACATGAGCTCTACGTAACGTACCTGATGCAAACTAAACCAGGGCATCAGAAAAGGCTCAAACATTTGAGATATGTACCATTTATGATTGACAAAATCCTCTAAATTTCCTCACATTCAGCACTCATTCCTTAATAACTGACTTGCAAAGACTGGGAGAGTTTAAACGTGATGCTGATGGCAGTGCAGCCTCCGAAAACCTTTGCGATTTCTGTGGCAAAAGACAGAAATGAACCTGCAGATTGAAGAATACAGACAGAAGTCTGTTTAATATGCAGCCAAAAAACCAGATAAACATTTTAAAACTGGCTGCAGGTTAAAGCCAAAGCATTTTTTACAGTGTTGTGGCTCACACCGAGCAGCCGGCTCCTTGCTGAGTTCAACCTTTTGACAGTAAATAAGTGTGAGCAGCCGCAGCAGGCTCCTTCTGATGCTTTATTGGAAATAAGTGCAGTTTTACAGTGCACCTTTCATCGCTTTGTAACAAAACGATGCATCTGCTGTGTTTACAAAGAACGGCTGCATCATCAGGAACATGGTTCAGTGAAATGATGACTTCCTGGAAAGATGTTCATAAGATCAGACCTGGAGTCCAGAGGGAGAGAAAAGGAGTAAAAATCAACATGTTTGGATGTTTTGTAATTATTAAAGCAAAAATAATTTATGTTAAATTTACTCTAATTTATTAAAATGACATGCATTCAATGTTTAAACGGATTTATAAAGGACGTGAACTCTTCTTGTTCTGGTGACTGCAGAGTGAAAACATGTAGCAACACGTGGCTACATGTCCAGCTTAGCTAGCAGATAATAGCTTCATTAGCAAAGCTAATGCTGCTAGTTCACCAGTAAGTACTACAGTAAATATCACTGATATTCATCTCAGTACTGCACAGAGGCAGGTCAAGTACTCAAGTAGTTGTACTTTTGTTTATAGGAACGAGGCGAGAGCTAGTTCTAAGCTTATGCTTGTTTATTGTTGCCATAGCAACTGCCTACCAAGATGGCTGCCAGTGAGTGTGAAGTGTGACATTACATGAGAACAAACGGGAGAAAGTGCTGAAAACAACAATCCCAACAGTTTTAGGGGTTTTTAAGGAATAATGGTGATAAATTTCTTGTGACGATAAATGATCAGCGATACGATAGGCGCTCATCCCTACCTGAACAGTTTACAGGTAGAATAAGGATTACAGCTTGGTAAATTAAACTCCTGTGAAGGTTTGAATCAGAGGGAAGAGGAGACGGAGGTTGTATGTCTGGAGTTGTTTCCCAGATGGCGGAGCGTTTAGGACCAGGCAGGTTTTGGTCGCTGGCGCTCGTACACAAACGCAGCGCACAGCCCTGCTGAATGTTGAACTGCTCTGACAAGTACAAGCAGCAAACCTGCTCACACATTCACAGACGCTCAGGAACACGGCGCCGACAGCGCTCACACTGGCGGGATCGCACCGCGCCTGAGGAGACGCGGTGGGAGGCCGCCGCTCTGGATGACCTGCAATGAATCGCACTGAGAAACACTCAAACTATCACAACTTACCAAAATGCCAGCGGAGGTTGGCGAGGGATCCGTGTTTGTTGTGACCTGGTTTCTTTTTCTGCTTTGCTGCACTTCTGTTGGAACATCAGTGATGGAGTAAATGGGCAGCAAAACACGTTGGAGTAAAACTGGGCTTAAAAACAATGTTACATTTTTTATTTTCATACCAGATTTTTAGTTGTTTTCTTTTTCTTTTCTAAAAACGAAATTAGAAATGACTTTTATGTCAATCATCTCTTCTAAGTTGTACAATGGAGAATCACAGCCATGATATAAGAATGTTTGTTTAATCACGAGAATGTTGCTATGACATCAGCAGAACTAGATAACAAGGCCAAGAAAAAGTTTAATTAAATATCAAGGAAATTATGACCATCTTCACATGTAGATGTGCTGCAGGATTCGTTGTTTCGGTTCAATTAAGAAATAAAAAGGTGACCTAAACACCAACTGTGACAGATCATCAGTAGATCAGGTGATTAAATTAGCTAATCTACTTAGCTAACAGCAGCGCTAGCTAATCTACCACCACGGTAGATTAGCTAGCTAACAGCAGCGCTAGCTAATCTACCACCGCTGTGTTAGCCTAGCTAACAGCAGCGCTAGCTAATCTACCACTGCTGTGTTAGCCTAGCTAACAGCAGTGCTAGCTAATCTACCATGGTGATCGCTTATTAATAACTGCAAAATAAACATGAGTGTTTGTTGGTGTTGAATCCTGAAACATTAGTGGTGGTGGTGTTGTCAGTTGCTATGGCAACGACATTGCCTGTAGAGTAGCTGACTAAGACAGCCATAAAAAAGTAGTTTGGAGTTGTTCACAGAGTTAACAGTTTTTCTGCGTTATCTTCCCGTTGCTGCGGCGCTCTGCACTAAACTAACAGCTTCATCAACGGTTCTGCTGCAGCAGCGCCGCCGCGGATGGCAAGGAGAAGAATCTGTTTTTACCCTCCAGTGAAACTTCCTGTGAAACAATAAAATGCAGCAGGTCTCTAGAAACAAGGAGCGAATTGGTGGAAAAAAATCAACAATTAAGCCTTCAAACCCAAACTTAGCGGTGGTTTGAAGTGGAAATGTTTTTGTCGCCCTGCAGTGCTCCACGCCCTCCTGCATCGTGGCCTTCCATGTGACCTGCGCCTTCGACCACGGCCTGGAGATGAAGACCATCCTGGCCGAAAACGACGAGGTTCGCTTCAAGTCCTTCTGCCTGGATCACAGCTCCGCCGCCAACGGCACCAACGGAGCGGCCAGACCCGAGCAGCACCACGAGCCCAACGGCTCCGGCGACCCGGAGCAGAGCCGGGCGTCCCAGCCGGTGTCGGCGTTGGAGCGGGCCGAGCGGGACCAGCTGGAGAGGGAGAAGGTGAGCCAGAGGAAGCAGAAGCTCCAGGAGCTGGAGGACGAGTTTTACAGACTGGTGGAGCCGAGCGACGTCGCCGAGAACCTGGGGCTGCCGCTGCTGCAGGTACGCCGGCTGCACATTCACAAAAACACTCTGAAATATTACTGGAGAAAACAAGGACATTTCTGGGCTCCATAAGTTGAAACGTAACAAAAAAACTTATGATTTTAGAAACTGAGAAATTTCCATTTATTTTCTACATAATTTCTGAGCTTAATCTCAAAGTTTCTGTCTTTTGTTGGAAACCTAATAATTGTTATAGTCAGCGACTCGTTCGCTGCCATGATTTAGTGATTTGCATCCAAAAGAAATAAAGCCTGCTTCCTGTGTTTACTTTGCAGGTGGATTTCTTATATCAGTTCTGGAAGCTAAAGCGAAAGGCCAACTTCAACCAGCCGCTGGTGGCGCTAAAGAGAGACGAGGTGGACAACCTGGCCCAGCAGGAGCAGGACGTCCTCTACAGGAGACTCAAACTCTTCACTCACCTGCGCCAGGACCTGGAGAGGGTGAGTGGCAACGTGTCCGTCTGGGAAAAACGGAGCCGTTCCCACTGGAGGAAACGCCGCAGCTGCGTTTTATTCTGAAAGGTTAACCTCCTGTTGGCCTGGCTCCACCATGTTGAGTCTGTGGTGGGAAGAAAAGCTTCCAGTTAAAGAGGCGGTGGGAACTTTCTTTGCTTTTGTTGGAAACCAGAAGATGGCGAGACGAAACGCGCTGCTGTTTCAGTTTGAACAAGCCGTCTCTGACACTTTGACATAAACCTTGAAGTAACACGGCGAACGTGGCATTTTATGGGTTTGGTGGTTGGAAAACCTCAGACTCTTGGTGTGATTGTTGAAGATGGAGGTGAAGGAAGAGTTGTTGAGTAAATGGTGTTTAGTGAAGTGAAAATATGAGGTTTGGTCCCTCAGGTTCTTCTACCAGTCAGAGGCTGGAAGCATTAAGAGTCTGCAAAACTTTGGAAAACATTAAACTAATTGTGAAATAATTGTTAACTAATATAGTGATAGATTAATCGTTAATTGGAGTATTTGCTAAAAAAAAAAACATATTGAAAGGAGTAATTAAGCTGAAACCGTATAAAAAATCTAAACATTTTGCATTTCAGACCAAAATGTCTGTAAATCTGTTCTAACAGTGCATAAAAAGGCCTTAGTAGTTAAATGAAAAATATACAAAATGTGGCCATTTCTTATCCAATTAATCATCAGAACAATCGATTAATCGATCACTGAAATGATGGTCGTCCCAAAGTTTTTAACCATGAATCAGTTTTTCTGTCAGGCCTTTTATTTTAATCACCAGGTAGATACAAATGCTGAGGCATTTGTCCCTCAGCAGGCTAATGCTAGCAAAGAGCTAACACTGATGTTAGCTCTTTGCTAGCATCAGTGTTAGCAAAGACACTGATGCACGTCAGTCTGCTACAGCTGCGCTCACAAGGTGAAACAATGAAATCACAGGAACCAGAACCGACTCAGAATATTTCTGTAGATGATTTCTGCAGGTTGAGTCTGGCGCCCCTGCTCCCCGACACCCAGTTCTCAGGTAAAGAAGGAAAACCTGGTTTGATGTGCAGCTTTTTAATTCAGCTCAGCTTCTTTAGCTCATTAAGGAAATCTAAGATGCTTTTTATCTCCTGGAAACCTTCCGAGCCGCGAACCAACCCGTTTTCTCTCATCAGGCTGCAGACTAAACATTCTGGTTTCTGTTTAATATTTCTTCCTCACGTCTCTGTTTTCATGCAGCCCATTTGGCCCGATCAGAACCGGTTCGGTTTAACTCGGCTGATTCAATTTGGCTCGCAGTGGGGCGACCATCTGGCAATTAGGCGGCAGCAATTCAACCAGATGACTTAAAATTCTGCAGCAAACTGAAAAATAATGGATTTCTGTTTTCATCTCCTCTCTGCTGGGAAGAAACGCCAGGAAGGAAAAATAAATAAAACCTCCTGAAAACAGAGACGGTTTATTCAGGTACTGGAAATCCTTGAACATGTTTCAAGTTCCAGGTTTGGAAAGTCTTTGATTTCTGTATAAAGTCCTTGAAAGTTCCTCATATTCAAACTGCACAGACTGATGATAAACTGCAACCTAACGTTTGATTTTACCTGATATTTAAAGGTAACAAAGTTCAATCAGACCAAACTTCTCTTGTTTGGTCAGTCATAATTACCTGAATTATTTCTATTTGCTAAATGCCAGAAAACTTAGTGAGAAGATTTTTTTAACTTTTGTTCTCAGTGTTTCTGTTTATGACTTAGAGGGAATGAAAGACATGGAAAACATGTTTGACCTGTTTTACTTCTGCAATTCTAAGTTTGTGCTGCATTTTGTACCCTAAAGAAAAAGATTTAAAACTTCTGTTATCTCACTATGAGATTTTAACACAAATGGAAAAACTTTACCTTGTGGCAGAAAGACGTGCAGTAGTCAAGATGTTCTGTGAGAAACCCGTCCGCTGTGAGGTTAGCACACATGCAGCGAGTAGCAAGACGCCTGAGCCTTAAGAAGTCCGACCGTCAGTGGAGTCGTCAGTTCAGCAGACGCAACAAGAAAATAAGTCATTAAGTTGTTTATAATATGATATAATATGATAACTATATAGATATACATGCGTTGTCGTGGTTTCAAAGTGTATTTAAAGCAGATCTGGCTGCAGCTGCAGCCAACTACAACACACCGTGTAAAACTCATTAACCGCCAAGTCAGGATGCCATACAGCTGTTAATAACCAAGTGTATGATGATCTACGTCATGATTCTATGTTGCTGATTAAATAAAATCATATGGTAGTGACAGCGTATGCATGTCTGAGCTAAGGTATGACTATCTGACAACGTATGCTGATCTGACAGAACACCGGATGAAAAATGCTAAAGTTTTGCAAGGAAATGCAAAAGACAAAAAGAATAAAATGTTATATTTTAGCTTTTCCCTGCTGCATAAAGTATAATAATATCACAAGACATCAGTAAATGATAATAGTGAACTGAAACTGCATTCTTTAGTTCATTTGTGTTTTTTCTCCAAACTGCTGGAAACGTTTGAAAATGTACCTAAAACCTCCTGAATTTCACTGTGTGAACAGAAACGTTTGTTCTTGGTGAGCAGCTTCCTGAGGTTTGGTCTCCGCTTTGGATGATAAAGTCCGGCCCACGGAACCGTTTTCCTCTGTCAGCGCTCAGCCGTTATCGATCGCTCCAGACCTGGCCAGCCTCCTGAGCAGTCAGCGTCTCTGTCCACTCCTCAGCGCCTCTCCCTCTGGACCGGCCGCTATTGATGCGTGAGCGGCGAGGCGAACCGAACCGCTTCAGGCTCTGAAGTCACCTCGGCTTATCCCATCAACACCAGGCCAACTGCTGAAGTTATGCACTTTAAGGGCCTCAAAAGCAGCTCTCTGATTGGCTGCTAATGCTATGCTAAAGCTAACAGCAAACACCGCAAATATGCAGAGCTGGTTAGTAACGAGTTACATTTGCTTCAGCAATTTTATGGGAAAAATATACTTTTAAGAGTATTTTATTTCTACTCTTACTTGAGTAAAGTTTCTGGATTTTTTACCCACTGAGTGAAAAA